>NC_090792.1:20407490-20439990 GCF_040054535.1 Antennarius striatus | reverse complement strand
CCTCCCCCTGCTGGGGGGGTCAGATATCACAGCTGTCCCAGCTGAGCACACACCCCAACACAATAGGCCGACCCGGACCGCCCCCGCGGCTGAAAGAGGCCTCCATGGGCGATTGTCCCGGAAACGTCTGCAGCTCTGGTCTCACTACCCCCCCACCCCAGCACCGGCCCCCCCATCTTAATCCCAATCTGAGTGTGGACTAAATATGAACACAAGAGGCAGCAGCTGGACACACACACTTCTGCAGCTGATCTGGTTGGCTGCTGGGGATGGAAGGGGTGGGGGTGGGGGGGCAGGACGTCCTCTCAGACGATATAATGCCCCCCCCCCAACCCCTTCACAGAGCTTCATTTTCAGAGTGGGTTTTAAGAGGGTAAAAAAAGCTTCTTAAGCCGCCGAGTTTCATGTTTGAAGGATGTGTGTGTGTGTGTGTGTGTGTGTGTGTGTGTGTGTGTGTGTGTGTGTGTGTGTGTGTGTGTGTGTGTGTGTGTGTGTCACATGATCACATGATCCATCAAATCAAACCACAGGTGTAACATATAACCTGGTTCCAGTCCGGTCCCTCTGTGCGATAGGCTCCGCCCCCCGGTGACGCTGGATAAATTATTCGTGAACATGGAGGGATAATAACGACTGGACGGGCTGTGTTTGTCGTGTCATGGACTACAGATACAAATCACCATAAAATCTGAAACACTCTGGAATTTGATCTGGAACCAATGATTTTCCAGATCCGGCCCAAATCGATTGATCTCCAGCGGTCGTTCCCGTCGGATTCTCTTCATTCTGGTCACACCCGGCTTCCTTTATCACACCTGTCACCTTAAAATAACCCTTATATATATTTTGCTGCACAGCTGAGTGAAGCCCCGCGTGTTTTACATTCCTGTCACGAGGAGCAGGAAGTATATTTCATTCCTAGTTCTCTGATTGCCGTGTATAAGTCGTTTTGCTCGGGCGTGTTGATATTCAGGGAGCGTTTCCCTCAAAGTTAGAAAAGTCAGGTGGAGAAAACTGATTTTCAGCCTTTGTTGCTCCAACCGAAATAAAACAGATCAAGAACAAAATCTAGAATCAGGTCAGGACACCACCACGTGTTGGCGGATGGATACGACATGAGTGAGACCGTACCTCGTTCTTTACCACGTGTTGGCGGATGGATATGACATGAGTGAGACCGTACCTCGTTCTTTACCATGTGTTGGCGGATGGATACGACATGAGTGAGACCGTACCTCGTTCTTTACCACGTGTTGGCAGATGGATACGACATGAGTGAGACCGTACCTCGTTCTTTACCACATGTTGGTGGGTGGATACGACATGAGTGAGACCGTACCTCGTTCTTTACCGCGTGTTGGCGGGTGGATACGACATGCGTGAGACCGTACCTCGTTCTTTACCACGTGTCGGCGGATGGATACGACATCAGTGAGACCGTACCTCGTTCTTTACCACGTGTCGGCGGATGGATACGACATTAGTGAGACCGTACCTTGTTCTTTACCACGTGTCGGCGGATGGATACGACATCAGTGAGACCGGATCTCGTTCTTTACCACGTGTTGGTGGATGGATACGACATCAGCGAGACCGTACCTCGTTCTTTACGTGTTGGTGGATGGATACGACATCAGCAGATTCTGCAGATTCTATGGACCTGCTGATGTGTGTGTGTGTGTGTGTGTGTGTGTGTGTGTGTGTGTGTGTGTGTGTGTGTGTGTGTGTGTGTGTGTGTGTGTGCCTGGGGGGTCTCTTTGGCAAGTCCTAAAATAACACCCACAGAAACACAAGACATTCTCAGCAATGTTTACTACATTTCCCAGAATGCCCTTCAACAATACCAAATAAGAAAATGATGTTCAGAATGTGGGTCCACCTGATCGACCGGAACTCTTTCACCTAGTTTCCAGTTTTTATGCTAAGCTAAGACATTGAAGTGAAGCGTGCAAAAACGTTTTATTTTTGCACCAATGTTTTCCAACATTTATCGTTATCTTAGCTACAATAATCCATTCCAGCTGAACTGTAGAACCATCCAGGAGGTTCTGGACCCCCCCTTCATCGTTCTGGTCCATTACTCCTACAGAGAAACGGGCTTCTGTGTTTCCTTGTGTGTGATGGATGTGTCTCCATGGGGTTGTTCCATCACAGGTGGACAATGGTTTCTCTGGAAATACACCCACCTTTAATCCTGATCCCACACACACACGTTTAAATAATTCTTTATATTCCACAATCTTTTTGGGATGTTTCACTGTTGTTGGTGCCAAATATTTGAAGCCGCACCCCTACTGTTTTTAAAAAAATATATATTCAGACTGTTTTAGGAGCAGAGCAGCTTCTGACGGATGTAAAATATCAGCAGCATTTTAAATGTAGCACACATTTTAATAAAAGTCTTTAGGTTGAGTTTGTTCCCGGCCCCTCCCTGCAGAGATTGTTCACTTTTATCTGGGATGAGCGTCGCCGAGGCTCATTAACGCAGCAATGCACTCTGGGGGATCCAGTGGAACCAGCATCCCATATTGATCCCAGAACAGCTGAAATATAAATGAGGGGTTCTGCTTTGTGCACCCCACCCCACCCCCGTTACCTCACAGCAGAGCGTTGTTTCGCTTCATTACCGTCAAGATGGTGACATCAGCACCCAGAGAACTGTTTAAATCTACTAAAAAAAGACAGGAAGTACTGCGTTGAATACCCAGGAAAACAGAAATACATGATTAAAAAACAGGAACGGGTTAAATCCTGGTCAGATGATTTTTATTTATGGGACCATCACGCAAAATGAAACAATATTCATAGATAAAAACCCAAGAGAGACCATTAGGAGGAGAGTGGGAGAACTATTTTAATTGGCATTATGTGATTTGGCAAAAATAATTCGTCCCACATTTGTGCCAGTAAACAGGATTATTGAGATGAAAACAGAAACACAAAGACTGAGACAGTAATTCCAGAATAATTTTATTCAAATGGGATGAAGAGGAAGGCCCCCTGCAGAGGGTGTGGACACAGCTTGGACAACGATAGCCCCTCGCCACAGCTTAGATACCCCACAAACCACAAAAGACACTCTACACCCCCGAGGAGGCGCCGGTGGACTGAAGCGTTACCATCTATAGAGGTAAAGATCCGGTCCTCTGGTTATTGATCACCTCATCAGACCTCAGGGAGACGATGTACCGGGTTATCGTCTTGGTGATAGTGGTTCCTGTTCGCCAATGACAGCAAGATATTAATTCAAGGGGATCCGACAGGAGGGTTGAATGAAAACCCAACATCAAGACATTTATTGAATTATTTTATATTAATGAGCTGCATGGTGTTATAGAAATTTAACCAGGTTAGAGGGTGATTTAAACACAATTCAGAGCAGGTGTGAATCTTTTTTACTTGCGGTTAATGCGTTCCAGGACCACCCTCAAAAAACAAAATTCCGTGAAATATCGACAAACTATTTATTTTTATTATTTACGGTAGTTTAAACGTCTATGAACCCTCCCCAAACTGATATCAAACCACCTTTATCTGTATTACCTGATAGGCTGTTTAATTAAAGCACTTTGAAGTGTTTCTTTGAAACACGGAAGTGCGCTGTGTTCCGTGAGTCTCAATGCTGTCAGCCAATAGCGTGCGCGTACGGCAGCACGTGACTACCTACTAAAAATCCGCGATAAAAACGAGGGATTACTTTAAGCTTTTTTCCCCCCATGGGTCCCCCTAGTGGCCATTTTTGTCTCTACTTTGAGAATTGAACAGCTGGATGGAGATTTTTTTTGTATTTTTATCCACTAAATATTAAATTAATATTTGATCATTACAGGCCTCGGTTCGATCTATTGATGAACGGAACTATTTCTTCTATCGCCGTGAGTTTAAACCTGACAGTGGGGGCGGAGGGCCGGCGGAGGGAGAGAGAGAGAGAGAGAGCACCGCGGTAGAGCGACGTTGACTCGAAACGGGCGGAGCGGAGAGAGAGAGAACCCCGCGGCGGAGCGACACCGACTCGGAGCAGGAGAGAGAGAGCGAGCGTCGCCATTACCGCTGAGGGAGGGGGGCAGAGACAAGCAGGTTTCGGCTTACAAACGCATTCCACACGAACGACACCTCAACCCCCCCACCCCCCCACCACCGGAATCCACGCGAAACCTGCCACCCCGGGAGCCGCGACACCCCCACCCGGGACCGGACTTGTGGACACTCGCGGCCGCGGACTGTTGGATCTAAAAAGGACTTCTTTTTTGCGTGGAAATGCAGGAATGCTGCCTCCTTTTCCGCGGTATGTGGATCCGGGAGCGACCATGTTAATAGGTGGGTAGAGGGGGGGGCGTTCGGACCGGGGTCGGGGACTTTAGCAGCCCGGCTAGCCGCTGCTTTCCGCAGGAAAAGCGGGCGGAGGTCGAGCGGAGTGATCCCGGGAGCCTCGTCCCCACGTCGCTGCGCGCTCAGCGCGGCTAGCGCTAAGCTAGCTGTCCCCATGCGAGGCTAACGCAGCTCGGCTAGCGCTGATGCTAATCGGGAATCGGGAGAGGTGGGCTTTCTTTGCCCTCATAGCGGACTGTCAGGGCCGCGGCAGGCCGAGGAGTGGCTCCGCTCTCCCCCCCGGGAGGAGACGGGAGAACGGCCGGATGGAACCCCCCCCCCCCGTGTCGGTGCACTGACGCATTAACATTAACGTCTGATTTCAGGTCGGCAACGTTAACCGTCACGTTAACTCCCGCAACTCTTTCATGTCCACCGGCCTCGGTCTTCACTGGGGGGGGATGTCCACTGGAGGGGGGAGTCCACCCTTTATTACCGGATTTAACGGGACGTTTTGTTGTCATTCATCTGTTTTTTAATAACATAATAAATAGTCCACCCGGTGAGGGTTTGACGTCAGAACCCGGAGCTTTAACGTAAGTTCTACTGACAGATTTATCCTGAGTTGGTTTTAAAGTTTCCACTTTACTGTTTGGAGTCCTGCTAAGCGGCTAACGTTAGCATCGAGGGAGGGTTGTGGGTTCGGATCCGGACTGGTTTGTAATGGTCACGCTTTAACCACGATTAGATTCCATTTTCTGCTCATAATAAACTTTTTATTCTGGGATCCGGTCCGGTTGTGACCGGGCTGCTGCAGCTCCCTCTGCCCGCCTCCGAGGCTCGTTTGACGGGGTCGACCCGGCAGCTACCGACCCATCCTGGTGGTTCTGCCCCGGATCGTTGCACCCCTCCAGAACTACCCCTGAGATGTGAAGGGGGCATTTATTAGTGGGTATGAATGGAGATGAGAAATATCAGTCCCTTCTTATTATGGTCTGTTTGACAAGACTCTGATAATCATCAATATTTTCACTTGCTTGATCAATTTGATCAGAATGATTAGGTATCCCAATCGATTATCATGACTTCCTGTCCTGGGTAAGTGTCAGATTGTAATCCATTATAATCTGACAGGTGGATCTTGTCACAGGTGTGAGGAGTTCACCTGTGTTTGGTTCCAGGTGTGAACAGACACACCCACGTGGTGTGAAACACTCCAGGCGGAGCTGAGCTCACTCTCTGGACTTGTCGACGTCATCAAAAGGAAGTCGGTGGAGTGACGTGGGGCTTCGAGTCGGGACTTGACTCCGGGGTTGGGTGTCATAGTTTCTATCTTCACACTGAAAACATCTGTCGGTGGATTATTACCAGTCTGGGACTGGATCAGAGCTTTACAGTCAGAGAATCATCAATAACTTGAAAGAAACAGTGACCTAAAATTATCTGTACGTGAATATAAGATGATTTCCTCCATATAAAACACTATTTTTAGAGAAATTTACTGCTTTTGGGGGGACATTTGTAGATATGTCGTCTAGAATAACCAGATTTTAAAAGTTGATTTTTATTTTTGTGTTCTGACAAGAGTAGAAATAACATCGACGGTTAACGGGTGAAGCTTTTGAAAGCGAGTTCCCAGAAATCTTGCGAGGCAGGATCAGTAAAGAGTCACAGCTCTGACGAGTCTGTCGTGATTTTTATGAGGTGAAAAGAGAAAAAAAAGAAGAATGCTTTTTCTTTCTTTCTCTCGTTGCTAAATGCTTTTGGAATCTGCTCATAACTTGGGATTGGTCTCTTGCTGGTGGGGAGAGATGTATTTACCCAACACCGGAACGTCTTCTGGGGAGGCCTAATGAGTCAGATAGGGAACTCTTCCCTGCTCAAACCTCAAACTGGGATGGAGCCTGAAATATATTTGCTTCCCAAACCTCCAGCTGATTGCAACTTTGAACGCTTTGCAGGAATGAGTTCTGCTGTGTTTCAGGACTTAACAGCGTTTAGTCATCTCTAAACCGGGCCTGCCAGGTGATAGCCTAATCCCTGCTGCAGCTCCAGAGCGAATGGATGGTGATGCATGAGGCTACTTTTAGTAATGTGCAGCGCTAATGACAAACGGGATGCGTGTTTGCAGTAAATGGGGCCGTTCCAGCCTCCGTCCAGGTGTTTACGGCCACAAACAAACGTCTAGTTGCCGCCGCTGCGTTCTGCTCCTTGTTTATTCATAAGTCTTTCATAAACACCCATCTGTGTCGTCAGCAAAATGAATTACAGACTGATTTTACCTGATTAAACGGCACGATAGTTGTTTGGATGAGTTGTTTGGATGAGCGATCTTTTCTACTGCTGTATTACTGATGGGGGATGAATGTTGGTTTTTATATTGAGTTATGAAACAACCACATATTAATCTATTTGTGATTTTTTTGTGTGTTTCATCTACTGAAGTGAAACGCTTGTGACTCGTTTTGTGTGCTTTGATAGTAGAAATTCATTAGTTTTGCTTGTGGGAGTAAAGAAGATGTGACTTAACTTGCACTTAAAAGCAGTAAATAGTCCCATGACCCTCATGAAAGGACTCCTATACCAGTGGAACCACGTTGGTGTCTTCGCTGGTTACTCCAGGAAAAGGTTTCGCTATTAATTTATTCAGAATTGTTGAAGATACAGCAAATTTGACACCAAAGATGTAAAATCTTGTAATTTCTCCACTGTTTAGAGATAAAACATTGTGGACACACACACACACACACACACACACACACACACACACACACACACACACACACACACACACACACACACACACAGAGGACTGGTTTCTGTTGGAGAGTTTTGTCAGGTAGCTGCTTGTCGCTCCGCTTCCTGATGTCATCATCCTGTCTGTAGATCAGGTGACTGAACATTTATGCTCCTTTTATTAGTGTGTGTTTTGAGCAAAGGTCAAAGGTTATGCTCAAGTCTGTTTGCAGTCTCATGAATATGAAAACCGGTAGATATACGTAAGTGAAACATCCACATCTTTGTTTGAGATTATGAATAAATTTGCGTTGTTTTGGTTGTTTTTAAAAGGTTTCTGAATTTGCTGAGCTGTTTGCTCACACAAGCCCCTCCCACACAGGTGACCTGAACACCTTGGTCGAGGGGGAACCCCCGTGGCTTCATCTCAAGCCCACCGAACCCCTCCTCTCATAGCGTTTCTCGGGCTCAGCGTGACGTCGCCCTGCAGCTTCCAGTTCCAACTCCTGCAGGCGGGTTCTGTGGCCGGGCGCCATCGCTCTGTTCGGCTCAACAACGGCGGCTTTTCTCTCCGCTGTTATCAGTTTTCACCCCACAGATGGGTCACTGAAGGGGTTCAGGCGTTTTGGGTCTCGGGCCTCGGTTTTGTGCCAGATCAGATCCTACATGTTTAGTTCCTGCTGTCTGAAGTAGCTGGATGTTCATAGTTTTAGTAGTGGAACATTTCAGATCATCAGGTTGTTAATATTGAATCCAGCAGGTGCACAAATAGCCAAGACTGTCAGGATTACTGTTCAGGATCAGATTATCAGGTTTAATTAATCAGGATTATCTGTTTAAACCTGGGATGATGCGAACAAATCTGTGTGGACTTGATTTATTTTCTGTTTGGTTCTCGCCGCAAAAGCAAATCATTTCCAGGTCAGCGGCCCACAAAGGGCCGGAGTCGCACGCCGTTTTTTTTATCCTGCCTCGGCACAAATCGCTTCGAAGCATTTCTTTTTTCTTTTTTTTTTTCCTCCGAAAAGGAGGAAAAGTGACATTACTGAGCATCGTGAACCACTTCCTGTTTCTCCGAGAGAAGCAGCGCCGTCTCCTTTAGTTTCTTAAAGGGCCGTTTGGATGTTGAAGGAGGTTTTTTTATTACATCGTTGTCGTGTTAGATGTTAGTTATCATCAGTAAATGAACGGCTAATTGCAGGCCTTTGGTGAAGTTTTCAGCGTCTAAGTGAAATTAACGCGTGCTGATTTCTGACAACTCGTCGCTGCTCATGTTCCTGTTTGTTCTACATCAGGAGGGGTCAGACTTGTTTTCACTGGGGGGCCACATCAGCATCACGGCTGTCCTCAAAGGGCCAGATGTAACTAATAAATGTAACTCAATGTAATGTAACATGAATGTAACTACAGTGCGCCCTCGTGCATTCGTGCAGCAACGCTCACGACTTCACCCCATCGTGGATTTTTGAGGAACGAGGGCCACATTTGGCCCCCCGGGCCCTGAGTTTGACACGTTTTCTAGGGAAACAAAAGATGATGTTAGAGTTAAGGAACCCAAAATGTTCCGTGGTTAAATCAGTGATAGTTTTGTCTTTACGTTTACCTGATTGTGGTTTCTCTCTTGCAGGCAGGTGATCACAGATCGGCTGTTCTATCCCAGCGTAACGACGAGGATAGAACGAGGATAGAAACCGACTCGCCGCCTTCGAGGGGTTAACAACCGGAAACACAAGTGCCTGAGCGTCGATGACGAGCCCAGCTGGAATGATATCTTGACCCTCCTCCTTTTTTCTGGAAGTGACCGAGCTAGCGATGAGTGGGGGTATATAATGGCCAAGAACAAGGATGCGCGCCCCCCTACATTCGCGGTCAGCGTGGTGGGCCTGTCGGGGACGGAGAAGGAGAAGGGGAACTGCGGCGTGGGGAAGTCCTGCCTATGCAACCGCTACGTGCGACCGGACGCCGACGGCTACTACTCGGAGCACACCTCCGTCCTGAGCACTATAGACTTCGGGGGTCGAGTGGTGAACAATGATCACTTCCTGTACTGGGGGGAGGTGTCCCACCGGGGGGACGACGGTCTGGACTGTAAGATCCAAGTCATCGAGCAAACGGAGTTCATCGACGACCAGACATTCCTCCCTCACCGGAGCACCAACCTGCAGCCGTACACCAAACGGGCGGCGGCCGCCAAGCTGCAGTCGGCGGAGAAGCTGATGTACATCTGCACCGACCAGCTGGGCCTGGAGCAGGACTTCGAGCAGAAGCAGATGCCCGACGGGAAGCTGAGCGTCGACGGCTTCGTGCTGTGCATCGACGTCAGCAAGGGCTGCAACAGGAAGTTCGACGACCAGATGAAGTTCGTCAGCAGCCTCTACTCGCAGATCGCCAAGTCCAAGAAGCCCATCGTGGTGGCCGCCACCAAGTGCGATGAGTGCGTGGACCAGCACCTGAGGGACCTGCAGACTTTCGTGGCGAGCAAGAAGAACCTGACGCTGGCGGAGACGTCGGCGCGCGCCAACGTCAACGTGGAGCTGTGCTTCAACGCCCTCATCCAGCAGCTGGACAAGACCCGGGGGAAGCCCAAGACCGTCCCCTACCTGGAGGCCTACAAGGTGCAGCGTCAGCTGGTCGCCTCGGTGACGGACCGGTTCGAGAAGCTGATGGTGCACAGCCTGAGAGACTACCACACCACCTGGAAGACGGTGGTGAACAACCTGAAGGGCCAGCCGGACTTCGATGAGTTCATCACGCTGGAGGGCTCCCGGAAGGCGCGCGGCGTGTTCGCCAGACACGTGTCGCAGCTGAAGCAGGAGCACATCCGGCGGAGGAAGGACGAGTACCTGACCACGCTGCCCAAGACCCTCAACAACCTCCTCAACGACCTGGACGAGGTGGAGAACCTGTCGTGGGCCGAGGCTCGCGGCCTGATCCGCGACCGGCCCGACTTCCAGTACTGGTTCGTGGTCCTGGAGCGCACGCCGTGGGACGAGTCGGACCACGTGGACAACAGCGACCGCCGCATCCCCTTCGACCTGCTGGACACGCCGGATGGCGAGAGGATCTACCGCAACCACGTGCAGCACCTGCTGTCGGAGAAGAGGCGGGCGGAGATGAAGGAGCGCTTCAAGCGCACGCTGGAGCGCGTCCACTTCATCGCGCCGGGGCAACCCTGGGAGGAGGTCATGTGCTTCGTCATGGAGGACGAGGCCTATAAGTACATCGCCGAGTCCGACCGCAGGGACGTCTACTGCCGGCACCAGCAGGAGATCGTGGAGCGGGCCAAGGAGGACTTCCAGGAGATGCTGTTCGAGCACGCCGAGCTCTTCTACGACCTGGACCTGAACGCCACGCCCAGCTGCGACAAGATGAGCGAGATCCACGGCGTGCTGAACGAGGAGCCGCGGTACCGCGCGCTACAGAAGCTGGCGCCGGACCGGGAGTCGCTCCTGCTCAAGCACATCGGGTTCGTGTACCACCCCACCAAGGAGACGTGCCTGAGCGGGCACAACTGTGTGGACCTGAAGGTGGAGCAGGTCCTCGCCAACCGGCTGGTGCAGCTGGACCACGGGCGCTCCAGCCTCTACTACAACAGCGCCAACGTTGATAAGATCAACCTGTGCCTCCTGGGGAGGGAGGGGCTCTCGCAGGAGCTCGCCAACGAGATCCGGGCACAGTCGACGGAAGACGAGTACGCGCTGGACGGGAAGATCTACGAGCTGGACCTGCTCCCGGTGGACGTGAACTCCACGCTGCTCTTCAGCCACGCCTGGGTCAACACCTTCAAGCCCCACGGCTGCTTCTGCGTCTTCAACTCCATCGAGTCGCTCAACTGCGTGGGCGACTGCGTCGGCCGCATCCGCGCAGAGATGGCGCAAGGCCGGCGCGAGCGCTTCGCCCGGCCGCTGCCGTTCATCCTGGTCCTGGCCAATCAGAGGGACGGCGTCTGCAAGAACGTCCCCATCCTGAGGCACCAGGGGCAGCAGCTGGCCAACAAGCTGCAGTGCACCTTTGTGGACGGCCCCTCGGGGGCGTTCCCGCGCAAGTTCACCGAGTTCCAGGTCAAGCAGGGGTTGAGGGCGGTGCTGGAGGCGCTGAAGCGCAACTACGATGTGCTGGCGCCGCCGCCGTCCATCAAAGACATGTCGGAGGCGGACCTGAGGATCGTCATGTGCGCCATGTGCTGGGACCCCTTCAGCGTGGACCTCATCCTGTCGCCCTTCCTGGACTCGCACTGCTGCGGCGCCGCGGGGCCGCCGGCCCAGAGCAACACGCTGATCCTGGACAAGATCATCGGCGACAGCCGGCGGCGGATCCAGGTGACGGTGCTGTCGTACCACACCGCCATCGGCGTGCGCAAGGACGAGCTGGTGCACGGCTACATCCTGGTGTACTCCGCCAAGCGTAAGGCGTCCATGGCGACGCTGCGGGCGTTCCTCGCCGAGGTGCAGGACGTCATCCCCGTCCAGATGGTGGCCATCACCGACAGCCAGGCGGACTTCTTCGAGAATGACGCCATCAAGGAGCTGATGACGGAAGGCGAGCACATCGCCACGGAGATCGCCGCCAAGTTCACGGCGCTCTACTCGCTGTCGCAGTACCACCGCCAGACCGAGGTCTTCACGCCGTTCTTCAACGAGGTGCTGGAGAAGAAGCCCGACGTGGAGAGCTCCTTCCTGTTCGACGGCTCGTCGCGTGAGTGCACCACCGGCGCCGGCGAGGAGGTGTTCCCCCCCACCTCACCTCACAGCCACTCCCCCGGCTACAACAACTGTTACCCGGAGTCGGACGACGACAACGAGGCGCCGCCGCCGTACAGCCCGATCGGCGACGACGTGCAGCTCCTGCCGACGCCCAGCGAGCGCGCCAAGTACCGCATCGACCTGGAGGGCAACGAGTACCCGGTGCACAGCACGCCGCTGGGCGACCACGAGCGTAACCACAAAGTGCCCCCGCCCGTCCGCCCCAAACCCGCCCTGCCCAAGCACAACGTGAGGAAGCTGGACCCCAACCTGCTCAAAACCATCGAGGCCGGCATGCGGAGCAACCGCCGGACGCCCCGCGGCCCCGCCTCCATGCACGCCGAAGACGCCGAGCCGTCGGACAACTACGCCGACCCCGTGGACACCCTGCTGAGGTCCAGGGGTTTCCATAACGACGACATCTACGCCGTGCCGGACGACACGCACGGCCGGCTGATCAAGATCAGGAACTCCTTCGGGGGGCTGCACGGTCTCCACGGAGGGGGGGAGGAGGAAGAGAACGGTTTCGACAGGAAGTCCCAAGCCGGGCGGAGACCCTCAAAATACAAGCACCGCTCCAAGATCCTGTTCAGCAAGACCAAGGCGTACCAGAGGCGGTTCCAGTCCGACAGCGACGGCGAGGAGTCCGGCCCCGCCACGCAGAAGAAGAAGAAGGGACGCGCCCACCGCGGCAGCGAGGAGGACCCCTTACTGTCCCCCGCCGACCCCTGGAAGGGGGGCATCGACAACCCGGCCATCACCTCCGACCCCGAGCAGGAAGACAAGAAGATGAAGAAGAAGAAGACGCCCAAGACGCCCAAGGAACCCAAAAAGGTGATTCTTGACGCGGAGTCGGTTTTTAATCGGACGCTCGTGTAAAACGAGGGTCTAGAGGATGGGGCGCGACAGAACGCAGCCAGACAGGCGAGATATTCTAGTCTCCAAGACGGCGGCCAAAGCTTTGCTTTCTCTTTTTTTTCCGCCGGCTGAAAGAGAACTTCAGTGCAGGAAGTGAATGAGGGCAGTGTGCGGGGGGGACGCGTGGGCGTGACACGAGCACGTGTTTTCTCTCAATGGGCCGAGGAATAATAAGGGAGGATAAACTAATCCCGTAACCGATCGAAACAAAGTTCACGAGATGGAGACGACGCGCTGCCGGAGTGGGTCTGCACAAACGCAATCGTGCACAAGCACACGTGTGCGTGCAAACAAGTCGTCCGTTCGTCCGCCAAATATCTTCACAACCGTGACAGATGGATGGATTTACTCAGGCAGCAAAGGGGATAGAAAGGAGATGATGACCTTGAGAGAAGTAGGTCAAGGTCAAACTTCAAATTTCTAACTCCCTCCATCTCTCTCGCCTCTCAGCCCAAATCCTCCAAGCCCCCCAAGCCCCTGTACCCCCCCACCCGGAGGACGTGGGAGAGCAACTACTTTGGCGTTCCGCTGCAGACCCTGGTGGCCCCGGATCGACCCATCCCGCTCTTCATCGAGAAGTGCGTGGACTACATCGAGCGCACAGGTGAGTCACGCCTCCAGTCTTTTGTGTCTCGCTCTGTTGTATTGATTCTTCTCCAGCCTGTGATTGATTGATCGTTGAATCGGAGAAACGTTATCGGGATAGAAGAATGGGACGTGGCAGACATGTCAGTCGTTTTATTAACGCTGCAGAAAATCAGGATTCATCGCTCTGAAGACAAAAAGCTAGCGATAGCGTTAGCGCTTTGGACTGATAGTTTTGCTGATTCATCATTGATTAAAGCCGTTAGTCGCATTCGACCGAAATGCCACTGGATTAAAATTTTAAAACGAGACAGGAAGCGTGTGGCGAACCCACACCCCAGTGCATGCTGGTCCTGTTTCCAGCTGTGGTCTGATGATTTTATTTCTAAGCATCCTGAAGGTCGAGTCATGTGACCCGGCCTGTTCGATAGAGATCTGTCTCTCTTCCGCCAAACGAATCGCGCGTCCATCAGAGAAGTATTTCCTGTCGTCTCCAGGAACTCTTTGCTTCTCGTTTGAGCGTCTTGTTTCGGTCTGAGCCCGTTTTGTCACTCCGGGGCCGTCTAATTCCTGTCCTGAAAATCCCTTCCAAATATGTTTTGATGTTCAAGCTGGATGTACGCGAGCCCGTCGGTGGCTGCTGCCCAGATTCAGGATTAATCCCAGCGCTGTGTGTGTGTGTGTGTGTGTGTGTGTGTGTGTGTGTGTGTGTGTGTGTGTGTTTGTGCAGACCTGCCAGCCGACAGAAGTGTATTGTCGATTTCATGGCGAGCGTTGTGAAAGCGTCTGAGTCCAGACGGGTGGATTTAACAGCTTTTAGGCTCCATCTTTTCAAACGGGCAGTGTGGAGGACGCCTTTGTCCTGTGACAGATGGAGCACCATTCAGATTGTTCCTTTTACACTGAAGAGTGTGTGTGTGTGTGTGTGTGTGTGTGTGTGTGTGTGTGTGTGTGTGTGTGTGTGTGTGTGTGTGTGTGTGTGTGTGTGTGTGTGTGTGTGAGTGTGTGTGTGCTCTGAATGCAGAGGGTCGTAAATGATTGTAGGTGTCGGTTGCAGAAACCTCTGACTTCCTGAAACTACTCTATCTGACCTTTGACCTCTACAGAGAGCAAAGCATGTAAGGCACAACCAGACTAATAATCCGGCGTGACGTGACGTCAGTTGTTTTTTATAGGCGTGTGTGTGAAGCGGTGACTCGACAGTAATGGTGAACACTAATTGCCGCTCCCGCTAGCTGTTTCATTAGCTTAAACCCAGTTTAACCACATGCAACGCGCCGCCAGCCGAGAGGCGCGTCCACAGCGAGGTGACGAGAGCCGCCTGTGGTTTTCAACCAGAAGGTCTTACGAGGAAAAGGTGTGTGTGTGTGTGTGTGTGTGTGTGTGTGTGGTTGTTAATGCGAGAGAGGGTGTGAAGCCACGAGACTGTAATCCTGTGTGCAACCTTTATTTGACGTGTCGGTGTAAGTGATAAGACCGCTTTCACGCCACCCGGCTGGATTTAACCCAGAATGCATTGCGGTTTTTCCTCTGAAACGATCTGGTTCTGTGTCTTTGAGGCCGTTGGGGCAGATATGACCAAACGCTTGTAACAGGAGATGATTTTTTTCTGCGTTACTTGAACAACAAATTTACTGAAGGGTTTCTCCCCAAATGAAAGTTGAACGCGTCAGTCGTGCGATGACACTCCCGCAGTCACCGAACGCCACGCCACCAAACCGTCCTGGCCACATTTACTACCCCGGTTTTTATCGTCTCCTTTAAACCGTAAAATAATTCTAGTTTTATTGCCCCCATAAAGCCTCGGCGGCCGGTGGAGGGCGGTAACAGAGGTCTTTATATTCAGGCTTTAAAATGAAAACGCTTTAATTGCGAGTGAAGAATTACCCGACGACGCTGGAACGGCGTTCAGGAACAAACAAATTGTTTCCTGCCGCCAGATGGGGAATATTTCTCCATTAATTGTGATTGTCCTGATGGTGAAACGAGCCGTCGGGTCGGGCGGCGCTCAGATGTGTTCACGCAGAACCGCTGACGTCCAGGTGTGTAAAGCGGTGAAACACACACACTCCAGGCTTCAGTCTGCACCGGTTCAGATTTTAATCCAGGACACACAAGCCCCCTCTCCACATCCGGTAAACAAAATGTTATTTTAACCACGAGCTCCCAGCAGGCTGTGGAAATGTCGTTCAGACTGTGGGCTCCGAGCCAGAAGGTTAAAAAACACAACGGAGACGACGAGCGTCAGGTTTTGACCGGAGGAGCTCAGCGTGAGGTGGACGAACCGGGCGGAGCTGGAAGAAACAGGCGAGCAGACGAGGGGCAGGCGAGCAGACGAGCAGACGAGGGGCAGGCGAGCAGACGAGGGGCAGGCGAGCAGACGAGGGGCAGGCGAACGGACAAGCATACGGCGGCGCCTGCGTGAGGATAGCTGCGCCTGCGTGAGGCGACCACACGGCTCTCTGCTGCCAAACTCCATTAGAGAGGTTTTATTAAATGCTTCCTGCTCCCCAGAGACAGGAAATGGAATTTGGCAGGAGGCGGGGTGGGGGGCTGATTAAATAGCGTTCTGATGCTGACGTCCCGTCGCCTGTTGTCTCCCCCAGCACTCAGTTTAATACGAGGACGGACGAGTTTTTGTTCCACGTTTCAAAAGATCTTCTTTGGTTGTTTGCCTGAATAAAAAGCCTCAAACACTTTGCTAGTTTTCGGTTCTCTAAATACCCAGAATGCATCAGACGTTGGATCGATTTACCTTTTTTAAAGTTTGGCTCCTTCCTGAGCGTTTGGTCGCGTCTGACTCCAAACCCGGAGAGAATCGGGTGGAATAATCCGTTTAGCGACCGGCGGCGGCGTGGAGCGACGAGCTCGCATCAGTCGCTCCACAGGCGTCGCCGTGTCAACCGACGGTCCGAGAATCCAGCAGCCGTCACCCAGAGCCGATAATTGTCTATTTTTAGCGTGTTTCCTGCTTCCTTAGCGTGTAGCGTGTGGCGCTGGGATGCTCTACATACACGTCTGTCCTCGTTCTGAGCTTCCTGTCTGCCAAACCGTCTTTACTGAACTTCTGGAGCGAACCGGAGTTTGGGCTCAGCTCGATTTAGCGCTGGGGTGGATTTGTCACCCCGTGGTGAAAAAGCAATCCCCCCCTGTCCCCGCTGCCCCCCCCCCACAGCTAAGGCGACAGCCGTGGGTTCATCCGGCGCTCCTGGTTCCTCTGAGTGTCTCCATCGCAATCAGGCTCACAGAGGGGTTCACCACACACACAGAGCACCGCTGCCTCGCGCCGCTGCCTCGTGCCGCTGCCTCGCGCCGCTGCCTCGGGCATGCAGGAGACAGGAGGCGGGGCCACCAAACAGGAAATGACATCGTCCTGGTGTTCACTTCCTGTGAGGATGAGTATCATCTGGATTGGGATTAGAGTGACTGTCCTTCAGGATTTAGACACGTACAGTTTGTGGTGTCATTCCAACACACACACACACACACACACACACACACACACACACACACACACACACCAGTCTCTCAGTGTCTCTGGGTCAGTAACCAGGACATCCAAAGGGACGAGATTAAAACTACGGACCAGGAAGCAGGATGTGTGTGTGTCTGCGTGTGTGTGTGTGTGTCTGCGTGCGCGTGTGTGTGTGTGTGTGTGTGTGTGTGTGTGTGTGTCCTCCATTACTGTTTGCTCACGTCCCTCCCTTTGTGTGTCGATCTTCCCCGTGGGGGGAGAGAGAGGCCTCTGTCGTCCAGCTGATTGAAGCTGATCGTCACGGCGACCGTCTCTCCGTCCACCTGCTAGCGGCTAGCAGCTAGCCTCTTTGTCCTCTGGGTTACAGGAAGTAATCAGCTGTTTCCTGTCACCCGTGTTCACCTTCCTTGTGTTTGTTTGTTGTTTGTGAGACAAACGGAGCAGCTGATTGGTTCCCAGTTTCCCACGAGTGGTTTGTGCTTCAACAAGCTGTCGTATTTGTTGTTCTGAATGTCTGTCAGCTCCCTCGTCGGGGTGAGGAAGACGAGGATGATGAGGACGAGGTGCTGTTTGTCCTCCGGGCGGCGTGAAGCAAAGCCAGATTAAACCAATCGGTCGTGGCCCCCGGCGAGTGAACAGCACAGCGGCCACAGACGAGGCCAGTTTGAGCCGGGTGTGTGTGTGTGTGTGTGTGTGTGTGTGTGTGTGTGTGTGTGTGTGTGTGTGTGTGTGTGTGTGTGTGTGTGTGTGTGTGTGTGTGTGTGTGTGTGTGTCCATGCAGGCTGTGCAGTGAGAAAAAGGATAAAGGGTGAGAGAGAGGCTAGCGCTCGACCAGCTAGCTCCCAGGCAGTCATCTGGTCTAATGGGGTGTGTGTGTGTGTGTGTGTGTGTGTGTGTGTGTGTGTGTGTGTGTGTGTGTGTGTCCTCTGGCTTTATTTGAGCAGCCTGGTCTCCCATTAGTTTCCCTCTTCTCTCTCTGTTCCCTGTCTTTTTTTTTTTAATCTCTGTCTCTCATACTTCCTGCCTTCATGCTGCCGGCGAACGTGTGTGTGTGTGTGTGTGTGTGTGTGTGTGTGTGTGTGTGCGCGCGCTGAAAATACGACACGAGGGAAGTTGGAAGAGTAAATAACTGTGTTTGCACAGCTTCAATAGGAGCGATATGGTGATAACAGACAAACCGGAACGCTGGAGGAGAGGGCGGGGCTTTTCCTCTGCCCGCCCCTTTATCTGGTGGTGATGTCATCAAAAACAGAAAAAGCCTCTAGTGTTTTTAGCAATTTAAAACCAATCTTTCATGACGCAGAGGAGCTGAGGGCGTAAGCCAATCAGGACGCAGAGAGGCGGTGTCGTCCAATAGCTGGACGTTGGTTTAGAACCCCTGGTGGTCAGGACACGTCAGTCAGCTGAACTCACCAGACACCTTGCTGCAGGCTGAACACGTGTGTGTACACACACACACACACACACACACACACACACACACACACACACACACACACACACAGCTGCTGGTGTGTTTGTTTTACAAACGCTTCTCTGCCGTTAGAAGCAGAAGGCGTCCGTCTTTTGTCTTCATTATCGTCGCGTTCAGACGAGCGGCAGGTACCAGGAAACGGGGGTGGGGGGGCGTTGGCGCCAAAGCGGAGGAAACGGGGAAGCGCCGCCGCCGCGAGGCGGACGAGATGTAAATGAGACATTTTAAACATGGCATCAAACGCGGCAGCGAATCAGCTGCTCAGCAGTCCGCCTGCAGCGCCCGGCGGCGCCTCGCCTTCTGCTCGCGTCTCCTCGACATTAGCATTCCACCGGCGTCATCAGAACATCTGCTGGTTCTGAGCCAATCACAGCTCAGAACCGTCCACATTTCAGTAAACAGTGTTTTAAGGCGCACTGGATTATGAGGCGCACCTTCATTAAAAACCTTTTCAGACACCCGAATTTTAGAAATGCTGAAGAACCCTGGACAGCGTTCGTTGCTAACGATAGTTAGCGATGGAGCTAAGTCATTACATTTATGTCACGTCTGCTAATCGCGTTAGCAGCTCAAGTGCGTTATAATGATATAGCGACTCGTTTCTTGTGGTAATTTGTTCTCTTCGTGGGGAAAACCCCTCAGACCTCTGACCTCTGACCCCAACCCTCCACAAAGCCCATGTGACGCATTTGTCTTTAGTGGTCAAGAGACGTCAGACTTTGTTACCGCCTGACGTCGTTTCGTAGTTTCCTACATCTCTCTCGGCTGCAAACGGCCGTCTGCGTTTTACCGCCACCTTGTGGTGGCGTGATGTAAAAACAAGGGCGGTACTTTTTTAGGAGAGAAAATGCTAATCCTGCATACGAATGGATTCGGTACTCATTCAAATCCACTAATCCACATCCGTTTGGAGTTGTCATGGTGACAACACGTCCGTCAGCATCCGACGAGCATCCGACGAGCTCTGAAATGAAGTACAGACCGAAACCGACATTTAATGAAGCTGCAGTTCACGTCCCAACGGAGCGACTGGAAGTTTGTGTGGATATGGATCTCATTACCCAACATGCCCACATGTTAAATCATAGTCACACACACACACACACACACACACACACACACACACACACACACACACACACACACACACACACACACACACACACACACAGCTCGATGCGTTTGTATTGATTTATATTGACCCCTGGTTGTGTGGAGGGTCAGTCATTAAATTAACACACCAGCATAGAAACTGATGACTCCACCAGACCCACACACACACACACACACACACACACACACACACACACACACACACACACACACACACACACACACACACACACACACACAGAATGACTTCCAGACCAGAGAGCTAGGCTCGTTTCTCAGCCTGACGTCGGTGGGAATCGGCTGTGTGTCTCTCCCCTGGAGGGTGGGGGGGCTTCCTTTACCTACACATTCCTGTGTTTTCCTGGGGGAGTTGGGCCGCGTTCACCTCGCCGCGTCCCATTTATAATGAGCGGCGTCAGACTTTCATGTCCCGGATGGGAGGAAGTGCATCTATTGATGTGAGGCGGGGGCAGCTGAGCGGCGCTAGCTGGTGCTAGCCAGCGTGCCATTAACAACAACAGCTATTAACAACCTGCATAATAACAACAGGGGGGTTATTTCCTGAAAATGCCTCGATCAATAACATTCCAGATGAATGATCACGTATTTAAACGCCTGGACTTCAAACCGTCTGAAGGAACGACCGACAAACACGAGGAAGTGGTGGATTGTTGGGACTGTTTTCAGCGGCGGATGAATACAATGGGGCGCAGAGGAGGGAGATTGATCAGAGAATCCAATCAGGACGCGATAAACATCGCCGAGCTGCTCGTAAACAGCCACTTAATCTCTAATCTGATAATCTGAGCGGGATTGAGCCGTCGTGTCGGCACTTTAAAGCCTTTATACTGACGGGATAGCGCGTCCATCAGACATCCAGTTTGTTCAGCTTGGATCTGTGTGTGTGTGTGTGTGTGTGTGTGTGTGTGTGTGTGTGTGTGTGTGTGTGTGTGTGTGTGTTAAAAATAACCAGTGACTGACTTTCACTTATTGAACTGACTTCCTGTTCCCGCCCACAGCAGATGGTCGACCAGCAATTAAATCACTGGCTGGTGGCCAGTTGGCAGAGACAGACAGACAGGAGGACAGACAGACAGGAGGACAGACAGGAGGACAGACAGGAGGACAGACAGGAGGACAGACAGACAGGAGGACAGACAGACAGGAGGACAGACAGACAGGAGGACAGCATTGATATCAGAGATGAACAGATTGATAAAGAGTGATGAGAGCATCTGTAATACGTGTGTGTGTGTGTGTGTGTGTGTGTGTGTGTGTGTGTGTGTGTGTGTGTGTGTGTGGTCTTTGTCCTAACATCCTGTTACACATCACATGACCTCACAAGGACACAGAGACGTTGGGGGCGGTGACATTTTAGGGGGCGGTGCTGGGTGGGCGGGTCATATAAAGGTCAGAGGTGATTCGTTCAAATGAGCTGGGAAAAATAATTAACTAGTGGGTAACTAAACGTGTGTGTGTGTGTGTGTGTGTGTGTGTGACTGACTGACAGTCACTTCCAGCTCCTCCCTGCTTTGGTTTCTGGTCGACGCCCCCTCGCCCCCCCCAGAAACACAAACCCGTCCTCTTCCAGTTAACGCGCTCCGAGAACGAACTGCACCGCTGACACTCAAACGCATCACGATCGCATCACCAGCGTCTGAACAAAGCCCCCCCCCACACACACACACGTTTAGCTAACAGATGCTAGCGTGGCTAATGTGCTGATGAACTGTTGGTCGTGTTTCCATCTGTCGGTTGAGATGTTCCCACGGCGACGCGTAGTGTTGTTCTGTTGTTGTTGTTGTGTTTCTAACTGGTCTGTCCCCCCCCAGGTCTGACCACTGAGGGTCTGTATCGCGTCAGCGGGAACAAGACGGACCAGGACAACATCCAGAAGCAGTTTGATCAGGGTGAGACCCTCCTGCAGAACCTGACCCGTTTCCCACAATCCTCAGCGCGCAGCCTCTTCCATCATGTTCACAAAACTCGTCAGGCATCAGGAACTCGGAGCCCGAAGCGCCGACGCCAGATTTAGCTCCGCCTCCTCCCAGATGAGATCACCTGTCACGCTTTTCCTTTTTTACGTGCGAATAAACGCATCAGATGTTTCTCCAAACCGAGGCGTCGGCGCTGTAGCCGGTGTCCCCCCCCCCCCCTGACAGGAACAGGGACGCGTGTCCTCCTGCCCCGCCGGGGGGGAGGGGGCACTGGGCCTCTGTGCGTGCAGATGGGCGGGGCCGCCATCAGAGAGCAGCTCTGTTCTCCTGCAGACACAAAGCATCAGCTGTGATCCCCATCGACCCCACGAAGCCCCGCCCCCCTGGCAGATCAAACGGCGTGATCACACCCTCGGAATGCGTGCGAAACAAATCCGATCAGAGTCGCCCCCGTCCGATCGATCGCTGGTTTATTGATCGTGGCTCGACTCTCCTTCCTTCCAGATCACGGCGTTGACTTCCTGGCGATGGACGTGGCGGTGAACGCCGCCGCCGGGGCGCTCAAGGCGTTCTTCGCCGACCTGCCGGATCCACTGATCCCCTACAGCCTGCACCCGGAGCTGGTGGAGGCCGCCAGTGAGAACACACACACACACACACACACACACACACACACACACACACACACACACACACACACACACACACACACACACACACACACGTTTCTGGTTTGATTCCTGCTCCGTCAGTCGACTCCACTTCCTTTCCTTTCCGATCTATATTTCATTTCTCGGCGGCAGAGGAATCATTAAATTTTCATCTGAACTCATCCTTTGTAGTTTTAGCGCTCTATCGAGCCCATTGCATTGTGGGTACGCGGTGTGGAAGGTGAGGACAGCTCCGTCTCTAAAGAGGCGTGTGATGAAGCGATGGAGTCGTGTTCCTCCTGCTCAGAGTAGTAATATTTCTACTCTGAGCGGAGAATCGACGGCGGGGGTCACTGACCTTTGACCCCTGGGCGGCGTTAGCGGGTCGGAGCCTCCCATTGGCCCCTCGTTTAGATGATGGATGAGGCACAGGATGAATAAATCAAGGTGCCGCGAGGCGCGCCGCTTTAAATTTCCACCTAACGATATAAAAGCTTCCCTCCGCCGGTCCTGGAATATCCTGGAATGTCCTGGAGGGTATTCCAGGCGGGGGCGGGAAGTGGGGGCTCGCGTCGGCAGCTTTGTTGTGGCGCGTGGAGGTGAAGCCGGTGTGCTACATCTGCTCTGTAAATGTTTAATGAGGAGCGCCGACGGCTCGGCGCCCCCCAGAGGAGCTTCAGAAGAAGAAAACACGACTTCTGTTATTTTTTATTCTCTTCTGGTCCTGAATTCACCTCCGATGGTTTTACTGACGGTCGGATTCACATCCGTCTGGAGTGTCTGGAAAGAACTATTTTATTTTATTCTCAACTTCTTTTACTGTCTAGATGCTGAAAATACATAAAAGTTTGAACCTTTTTGTTTTAGTCTTGAAAAAGTTTTGCTCATGAATACAATGAAAAAATAACGCATTTACAGGAAGTCCTCAACATACGAACACAAATGGTTCCTAGAGGTTGTTCATAAGTTGAAATTTTTCATAAGTCGTTATTTATTAAATTTCAATCTCTAATATCCATTTAAAGTAATGTGATTACTACTGTAAATACTACAGTAATGTGATTACTACTGTAAATACTACAGTAATGTCATTACTACTGTAAATACTACAGTAATGTCATTACTACTGTAAATACTACAGTAATGTCATTACTACCCTATATACTAGAGTAGTCTCATTACTCTCCTAGAGTAATCTCATTACTCTCCTAGAGTAATCTCATTACTCTCCTAGAGTAATCTCATTACTCTCCTAGAGTAGTCTCATTACTCTCCTAGAGTAATCTCATTACTCTCCTAGAGTAATCTCATTACTCTCCTAGAGTAATCTCATTACTCTCCTAGAGTAATCTCATTACTCTATATACTACAGTTGTGTTCCCTCAGACTGACAAACGTTTCCAGGACATTAAAACAACACAGAATAAATAAAACACAGGTTCAGGTTGATGTTGATGATCCACTGTAGCATGTAGCATGTAGCTTAGCTTTAGCATGAGGGCGTGACGTTTCTGATGTTGCATTCGGGTCACGTCTGACACACCCCCCCCCCCCTCTGCGTTCCAGAAATCGTGGACTACCTGGAGCGTCTGCAGGTCTTGAGGGAGATCGTGAAGAAGTTTCCCCCCGTCAACTACCAGGTGTTCAAATACATCATCACACACCTGAACAGGTGAGACACACACGCACACACACACGTCTGCAGATGTTCGTCCTCCTTCCCTCAGATGTTGGCTGCCCTCTAGTGGCGGCAGCGCTGCATTGCAGGTGGTTAAAAAGCCGTTTCTAACCACCGTGTCCTGGTGTTTCTGCTGTTCCTGGTGCTCCAGGGTGAGCCAGCACTGTAAGACCACCCTGATGACGGCCGACAACCTGTCCATCTGCTTCTGGCCCACGCTGATGCGCCCCGACTTCGAGAACAAGGACACGCTGTCCACCACCAAGCTGAACCAGGCGGTGGTGGAGTCGTTCATCCTGCAGAGCGACTACTTCTTCCACGGCGGCGAGGTGGCCGAGAGCTCCGGCAGCGAGGGCACGCCGCCGCCGCACTGCCACAACATGGTGGAGGCGCTGCTGCCGCTGCAGCTGCCCCCGCCCCTGCAGCCGCAGCAGATCCAGCACCCCCTGCACCCCGACCCACTCATCTGAGGGCATGCTGGGTAATCGCTGACGGCCCGATCGGTCGTCGAACGGTTGAGATTAACGACTCGCAGGGGAACTTTTCAGCGGTCTGAAGCCGCCGCCCTCGCCCAGGTGGGCGTGGCTTGGGTTTAGAGATGCGGGGTTGATTGGTCGGATCATGGGGCGTGGCACATAAAATAATCACTGAACAGGGTTTGACTGACGCCGAGGATTCTGGGATATATTCTGGCCCAATGAAGATCTGATGGAATAGCACAGTTTAGCCCCGCCCCCTCTCCTCTCATTCAACACAAAGGGAAGTCCTCCCCCTCCTCAGGCACCTGAAACCACTCCCCCTACCCCGCCTCCTTCTTCGGTCTGTCGGAGGGGGCGGAGTCTGGTTCACTTCTAGTCTTAGAGAGGCGGGGCCACCGCTCTGAAATACTGATTAATGCATCGCGTGACCTTTGACCCTCTTAAGCAGCACATGTGCGATCTGTGTCAAAGGTCACCACGAGGTCACTTCCTGTTTCCTGTGAAACACTTTTTTAAAATCAGACTCTCTGTTTTATATTTTTTTTGGTGTCATCGGACGTTCTGTTTTCGATGCGTGTGACTCCACGTGTGACCCCACGTGTGACCTGTCCTACAGCCAGTTTAACCCCCTCCTGGGGGGGTTTTGTGGGGGGGGGGGGTAACAGGAGGATAAAAGGAATTTAACCCGCGGAGCGACGGACTCGTCACTCCCCGGTTTCTCGGATTAGTTCCCACTCCATCCGTCGGGACGGATTCCTGATCCGTCGAGTCGTGGTGGGGGGGGGCGGGGCGTGTTCCGTGTGGGCGGGGCTTCCTCCCCTCTGGGACTTTGTGGTTTCTACTTCTGTTGTTTGTTGCAAACTGAACCTGCATGTCTCTGTTTTTTTTGCCACTTAGAGAAAGAAGAACTTTTAAAAAAAACAGGAAATGAAACTCATTCAAATCTGCATAACTTTATTGGAATCTTGTGGGTTTCAGGGGAACGTTTCCACAGAGGAACCTTCTATTAGGGGGTGGGGGGGTGGGGGTTTCATTTGTCGCATCTTCTGTCATGAATGAAATCAACTCTTAATATCATATTTTTGGTTATTGTTCAATAGATTTTCCTACAGAGGAAAGAAGTATATAAAAGTATATATATATATATAAATATATATATATATAAATCTATCAGCAGCAGAGGTCGCTGATGTCGTTGAATACCACGGGGTACTCGTCTGTGTGTGTGTGTGTGTCGGCAGGTGTGTGTCTGCTTTTATTCTGAAAGATAAACGTCTGACGCTCTAATCCCAGTTTTATTAAACCCACAGAAGAAATGAGATAAAATAAGCTAAGATAAATTAAACTTAAACTGGAACGTGGAGCTTTTATTTTGAAAGGATTCCATTTTCTCCATTTTACAGGGAATGTTAAAAAAAACAACTTTGGAAACATAATTTGATGTTTCCAACAACAGTAATGTTTTAGTCAGTATTAATGTTAACATTTATTTTACGGGTTCAAACCAGAACCACCACAGGAAGTGTCAAAGTCTTTTCAGTCTTTAAAAATGAACATTTCCTGTGTCTAGTAACAAATTAAAAGCATATTTGGATCAGAGGTTAACAAAATAAAAGCTCAGGAGGTGATGAGGGGTCGGAGGTTCCATCAGGATTTATCTTTCAGAACCCGAGGGGCTGCGTTCCCATTCGCTCACGGGTTCCAGTCTGCAGTGACATTTCATTCAACGCTGATCAGCTGGATAGCTTAAAGGGGGGGGGGGGCGACACCCACAATGCATTGCTCCTCCAGTGGAGATGTGTGTCATCCTGTAATGTCAGGGTCGTTTTGACCTTTGAACCACTGAATCGGTTCAGACTAAAGAATCGTCCCGTTGGCACTGACGCTTTTAAAAGTGGGAGGTCTGTGGTTTTTAATGTGAATTTTTGATCCAAAATTTAAGCGTTTCAGCTTTTTCTTTTTTTTTT
Source organism: Antennarius striatus (assembly GCF_040054535.1). Taxonomy (NCBI): domain Eukaryota; kingdom Metazoa; phylum Chordata; class Actinopteri; order Lophiiformes; family Antennariidae; genus Antennarius; species Antennarius striatus. Next base: position 20,413,928 of record NC_090792.1, on the reverse strand, counting down.
TGTGTAGTTTGATTTTTTTTTCCAGGTAAATTCTGTGGATTGAATTTAAAGACGTTTGAATGAATTACGAAATAACTTCCAGTCGACCCAACAGGAAATTAAATTAATGAATTTGAGGAAAGGTTGATCTGATTTAGTGGACTTAGTGGGGGAGGAACCGAGGGCACAGTGAAGGAGGCGAATGGCCGGAATGGAACACAGCCAAGAGCACCTTGATCTCCATGTGTCTGTTTGGGGTGGGGGGGTCAGCAGCTGCTAGATAATAGAATACTAAGCTGTAGTTTGTCATCAATCTGTTGTTGTTTCTCTCATCAGTCACCCGGTGTACAAACCACCCGACTCTAACGTCTCCGCTCTGTATTATAGTAAATAAAATGATTTTCAGAAAAACTCTAAAACATTTTTTTCTGTTCGCTCCATAATGTTTTAAATAAAGTTTCTTTTTTTTCAAAGCGGCTGAGAGCCTTTTGACTTTTCTTCTGAAGTATGTCCCTGAATGCTTCCTGTAGCTCGCAGCGGTCAGAGGAGCAGCAGCGACACCCGGTGGTCTACACGTGGACTGCAGGCAGCGGTTCAGGCGCCCTCTAGAGGCCAGAGGGGGTACTAACACCAAACCTGGATTGAGAACCTACACCAAACGTCCTACAAATAACTGCAGTCAATTTGAAACCAGAAAAGGTTTTCTAACAGCATTAAAACTCCACGGAGTGATTTTTTTGTTTCATTTCAAAGCTGCTGTCACCATCTTTCAACTGTTTATCTGTTTTTGCTCTGGAATATTTAAAATATTTCTTGAGTCCTTTTAGATTCAGTCGCTGAGGTTTCTGGAATCTGGTGAGTTGTTCCTACATTTATTATTCATATCTACTGGAAAAAAATTATAGTATCTAGTTTTTCTTTTTATCCCAAAATAAATTTAAATTAATAAATAGCAATAATTTCCATATACAGCGGTATGTCTACTTACAAAACGCCTCAACAGGAAAATATTGCCTGTAGTTACGAAAGATATTTCGACTTGTGAAAGGTAAAAATACAGTTTGTGCTGATACTCACAGCTCCCACAGGTTCCTGAACGTTACGTTCTCATAGCTGCTCTGCCATTGGCTGTTATTTAGCATCCTGTCATCCCATTGGCTCAGAGGGACCTCTGTGTGTATCTAGATCGGTGTCTATGCAGCGTCCTCGTCATTAGGCCCTCGACCCATGAGGTGTTCTGATAGTTTAACGTAAATATATTAACTTTTAGAGTATTCACTACGGACCCCAAGAAAGTGACGGAGAAAAGAGGAAAAGAAAAGACGAAGAAAAGAGTTTTTTTGTCCGTACAAACAAAGCAAGAGATGATAGAAAAGCATGAAAAAGGGATGCGTTTGGTTGATCTCTCCAAAGAATATGGCCGTAATGCATCTACAATCACCACGTTATTAAAACTAAAGGAAGTTTAAGGAGTTTAAGGCATTGCGTGGGTGGTTGGAGAAGTTCAGAAGGAGGACTGGAATTCACTCTGTTGTCCATGGGGGGGCAAGAGGGCATGAACCAAAGAGGGCAAAAAACAATGAGGACAGCAGTTAAAAGGTAAATGACCATCATTATTATTCTTTATTCTATTCTTTGTTTTTTACATTACACACAACTCTCATTTATTGTGTAATAATCTAATCCTAACATGTATTTGTTACATGTTTTGATGCATTTTTATGCTTTATAAAACATTTATGTCGGATTTCTAGGGGCTTAGAATGGATTAGGGCATTTTCATGGAAAAAGCGTCTGTACTTATGAAATTTTCTACTTACGTAATTTCTTCCAGAATTAATTTCATAAGTAGAGGTACCACTGTATTATGAAATAATTTGGTTATTTATGAGTCAATGTACAAACCTTTTTGGAATATATATTATATAATAAAGATCCTTGAAGTGTTTATGATGTAATTAAAAATGTGAATCTGTGGTTGATCAAAATATTTCTTGTGTCAGTTTAAATAAATAAATAAATAAATAGATAAATTAGAACTGTTCAGAAACCTGAAAATAAATCAGAATTATTTTTTTTGGGATTCCAGCATTTTCCCAGAATTCCCAGCGGGTAAATCAAAGCGAGACAAACGTGGGAGGGTTTTAAGGCGTCTGTGAGGAAGCTGAACATTTCCTCGTCTTCCTCTGCCCATCCAGGAGCCGCCAGCTGGGGGCGACGGCTACTTCCTGTGCAGCGTTTCCTCCCCCGGCACAGAAGAAGAGACGGCAGCTGGTCCTCAACCCCCCCCCCCAGCGTTTGCTCTGTCATCCCCCCTCCCCCTCCCACTGCCACACCCTGTCAGCCAATCAGAGCTCGGCTCCACCTTCTCCATCACATCATCTGAGTTTCCAAGGTAACTGGGCTCCCCCCCCTCTCCTTATGTTCCCGTCCTGAAAGGTGCCGCATCATCATTATCCCTCCCATCCGTCCATCCCATCAGCCCACACGAGCTAGCGTTAGCCTCTGCTGATAGCATCCCTCCCTCTCTCTCCGCCCCCATTCTGCAGCTGAATTGCCCCTCCCTCCTCCTCTCCCTCCTCCCTCAGCATCCTCAAACATTCGACACTCAGGAATAGAAGGACGAGGAGAAGAGATGTGGTACGTACCGCTGAACGTGTGTGTGTGTGTGTGTGTGTGTGTGTGTGTGTGTGTGTGTGTGTGTGTGTGTGTGTGTAAAGCTGGTTTAATGAGCCGTCTGACGCCGTCGCTCCCAGAATGATGCAGGAAAAGACGGGATGGAGGGAGGGGGGAGGGAGGTGACTCCCGGTGCGTCTCTCTCTCTCTCACCTTTTGTTGTGGGGGGGCTGGAGCTCGCTCGCCCGCTCTACTGCACCGGGACCGGGCCTCCACCCCCCCCTGGCTCCCCAAGTTCATGCTGGTTCTGGTTTTGGGGTGGCGTTCATAGGGGTGGGGGGTGTTTGTGACCCCATGATGTGGTCGCTTGGCTCAGAGGTTAGGAAGGAAAGGGTTAACGGGAGAACCTCGGACGCTGGGAGCGTTCCGTTTAGCTTGGATGAGAAGTTTGGAACCTTTCCCTTCACTCACGACCAATAGGCTCCTCCCATCGGTCCCATTAATAGTGACCCATGCTGGTTAGCATGTTGCTAAGCTAGGCTAGCTAGATACATCGGAACATCATCCCAACTCAAGCTGGTGACATCATTCCAGACGAAGGCGGGGCTTAAGGCCTGATGCACTCTGACAACACTACGCTAACGCTAGCATCAAGCTAAACCCATGATTCCAGGAAGCTAACGTTCACTAGCGCTCGTGCCGTTCCCAGAATTCCACAGGCCATGTGTGCAACATCCGGTTTGGGATTGGATGAGATTCATTCGCTAACGTGGTGATGACATCATCACGTGGAGATGACATCATCACTTTGGGATGACATCGTCACATGGAGATGACATCACATTTCCTGTTTGGTCTCAGCCTCCTAGTCAGGATCCTGATGATTCGTGACATCACAGCAGATCAGTTTCACTCTGATGTCATGAACCATCGTCAGTCCGACAGGACGACAGGAGGTGACCTGTGATGTCACAGCCCTCTGGAGCCGTCTGCCACGTTAGCGCTAGGTGGCTACTTCCTGTTTACCTCAAACAAACCACAGCGTGTTTGTCTGAAGGATTTTCTCATTCATCAGAACCGACATTAAAAGCTTTGATGTCAGGATGCGTACGGAGCGATGTGATTGGTCGGTGCAGCTCAGCCCACTGTCAGCGTGTTCCGCTCCACAGGATGTGATGTCAGACACGAGTGAGGTTAAACTGGGTGTCGGCCAACGGTTGATGAGATTAAACCTGAGGAAAGTATTCTCATACATGGATGAGAAGGTCACGAGGTCGCGACCCCGTTTTTAGATTTTAACCAGGAAACAATCAGAGAAGAAGAAGAGGATGAAGAGTGGAGCGGGACAGGAAGGAAGATCAAACACAGGTGACCCTAACTAGGGCGGGGCAAAGCGACCTGATGAGGAGGAAGCAGGTAGTTAGAACCCCCTGATCCCCTAACCCCTCCTCCTAACTCCTAACCCCTAACCCTTAATCCTAATCCCTAACCCTAAATTTAATCCTAATCCCTAACCCTAACCCATAATCCTCATCCCTAATCCCTAACCCTTCACCTCTTCCTTCTGTTTCTTCTCTCTTTATTTCCTCCTCTTCCTCCAGTCCTTCTGACTACTTCCTGTCTGCTGACTCAGCGACGTGTCCAGCTGGCACACATTTTTTAGTCAAACTTAATCTGGTTAAAGGAAGTGATCATTTTAATCTGGTTAAAGGAAGTGATCATCTTAATCTGGTTAAAGGAAGCGATCATCTTAATCTGGTTAAAGGAAGTGATCATCTTAATCTGGTTAAAGGAAGTGATCATCTTAATCTGGTTAAAGGAAGTGATCATCTTAATCTGGTTAAAGGAAGTGATCATCTTAATCTGGTTAAAGGAAGTGATCATCTTAATCTGGTTAAAGGACAGTCCATCTGGTTTAAAGATGGACTGTAAGAGAACCACAAGGATAGAACCCCCCCCACCCCGACCCCGTCACCCAGGGGTCCAGACCCCAGTGGTGGACAGAGGGTCCAGTGTAGCCTGACCAATCACAGTGAGGTGGGCGGAACTATTCAAACAGGAAGCAGTGAGAATCTTTACACCAGATGCTAGTTTACTTCCTCAGTTTGATTATATATTTATAAATATATACCTATTATAAATACATATTTATTTTGTCCATATTTTTATGCATATATTTATAAAAAAATCTATATTTATAAATATATATATATGTGTGTGTGTGTGTGTACAGTACATTTGTTTATAATATACCAATATGTCTATATAAATAAAGCTATATATATTTACAAATAATTATACGCATAAATAAATCTGTGTATATATTTGTTTATAAAAACTATAACAATATATTTATGTATATTATTAAAAATATTTATTTCATTTTATTCATGTATTTCTAATTTAAATGTATCTGTGTTTATATATTTATTTATAAATATATATTTTGTATTTGCTGCGTTGCTCCATTTCCACCGTCTGACACCTGATACAGAGACAGATCCTACCCATAATGCATTATTCATCCTGGGGCTGGGCTGGAAGACCTCTGGGACACACACATGCACACACACACACACACACACACACACACACACCTCTGGTAGCTCGTCCTTCATTAACAGTAACACACATTTGTTGGCTGTGAATGATTCATAATTTACCCATGATTCCCTCTGTGTGCTGTGGGTGTGGCCAATGTGAGGTCTGCTCTTGTTTATCTGTAGAATATCAACGTCGACATTTTTATCCTTAAATCACAAATTTATAAATTGAAAAAAATCAAATCTCAGACGGATGAATCTGATTGGATGACGCCGCCGCCTGTGAGTCATGTGACCGGCGAGGATTAGTCGACGATCAGCAGGAGGGTTTGTGTCAGCAAGGTTGGGTTCCACTTCCTGTCCCTCGCTTTAACTTCCTGCTGGAGTGCTAACTGATTACCCATCAGCCCTCTCTGCGGAGCTAGCCGTTAGCGCTTTTAGCTTCTCCTCCAATGGGACGTCCGGTGTTGGGAGAAGCATCCCTTGTTGTCACGGTGACATCATCACATCCCCATCTCTCCCCTTCTCCCTGACAGCCCCCCCTTTTCTCCCGGTCATGTGGAGGATGATGTCATGTCTGGCTCCGCCCACTGACCTCATGGTAGACTCAGACAAGAGGCTGAGTGTGTGTGTGTGTGTGTGTGTGTGTGTGTGTGTGTGTGTGTGTGTGTGTGTGTGTGTGTGTGTGGTGCCATGCGGTGACACGTCTGTGTGTTCATCCAGAGGAGGAAGAGGAGCGATCGAAGTTTGACCTGCTGAACATTATGGGATGTTGGCGCGCATGGACGGGTATGATGTGAACGTGTGTGTGTGTGTGTCTTTATTTCCTCTGAACAGGAAAAATGTTTTGCGCCTGTGCCTCACCTGCAGCGAGCTAAATGCTAACGCAGCATTCTGACACGCCCCCCAGTGATGTCACGCTCTTTCTTTCTCTGCAGTTTTCCTCCATTGAGGCCCCCCCTCCCCCATTGAGGCCCCCCCTCCCCCGTTAGGACCTCCACCTCCCCCCACCCCCCCACCATGACTGCTGTAGCTCTCTCGCCCGTGACCCCTGAACCCCCCTCCCCGATGATCACCTCCGTCACCCCCGTCACGCCAACCCTCACCTCCTCTACCGTCGTCATGGAGATGCAGCATCAGTCCCGGGACGGGGCCTCCTCACCGGGACCCGGAGCAGAACCGGGTCATGACCCCTCCCGGAGGTAAGGACCGCCCCACAAACCCATCGCTTTGAGGTCAGGTGACACCTGTGACGTGGGCGTGGCCTGTCTGTGCTTCCAGGTGCAGCAAGCCGCCGCCC
>NC_090792.1:20379990-20402490 GCF_040054535.1 Antennarius striatus | reverse complement strand
ACACTCACACTCACACTCACACACACACACACACACACACACACACTCACACACACACACACACACACACACACACACACTCACACACACTCCTCTCCGTCTTGTTTCCACTCCGCTGCACTTTGTTGGAGTCACCAAAGAAAGCGTGTGAACGCCTCAGAATGGATGAACTCTACTTGTTTATTCAGGATCAGTAAAGTCAGGTTTATTTATAGACCCTAGAATCTGGCCCCCCCACCCCGACCCCCCAGTGGAGAACAGGTCTCATATTTCATATGTTTTCCTTCTGCTGAACAAAAACGTGCGTCTGCTGATATTTCATGTCTGTGGTTTCCCTCTGGAGTCCACCTGTCTGTCTATGTAGGCTTATAACAGCAGTTATAACAACAGTTATGACACAGGACATACAGTATGTAACACAGACCAACACGCGACACGTGTTTTCCGTGTTTCCCCACATGAACGTGACTCACGTCTAAAACAGGAATCGTGGCGCCGTGGTGCTCCATCACTTCCTCTTTCGTTGCCGTGGCGCCCGGCGGACGGAGGTTCTGGACTGTCCCGTCGGTGTTGGGGTGTGATTGGAGGCTTTGATGTCGTACTAACCGTCTGCCCCCCCCCAGGACATCTGTGAGGACATCTCGGACCATGTGGAGCAGATCCACGCCCTGCTGGAGACGGAGTTCTCCCTGAAGCTGCTGTCCTACTCCGTCAGCGTCATCGTCGACATCAGGTGGGTCCTCCTGAAGCACCCATTGGTCCGATCCGGTCCCGTTTATTCACACCGACCAATCGCGTCGCTCCAGGACGGTGCAGCTGCTGTGGCACCAGCTCCGGGTCTCGGTTCTGGTCCTGAAGGAACGTCTCCTGCAGAGTCTCCAAGACTCCAACGGGAACTTCACGCGTCAGACGGACATCCTGCAGGCCTTCAGCGAGGACCAGCATCAGGTAGGACCCCCCCGTCCGTTGGGACCGCCGTTTGACCTCTGAACCCGGCGTTCTGGGATGTTCTTGACTGTTTCCTGGTCTGCAGACGCGTCTGGACGCCCTGACGGAGGAGGACGACTGCGGTAAACTGACCATCCGCTGCAGCCGGGACTACTTTTCGTTGGACTGCGGTATCACCGCCTTCGAGTTGAGCGACTACAGCCCCGGAGACGAGCCCCAGGGCCCCCCCCCCGAGGCGGAACCAAACCCAGAGCCGGAGGAAGACCAGAACCCCAACGACCAGAGCGGTTCTTCACCCACGATGCCCCTGGACACGCCCAACCCCAGCGAGAGCGCCAAGCGGCGCCTCCCGGGGGCCAGCCTCAGCACCGACGTGTCGCCCACCCAACCGTCACGACCCAAGAGAGCGGCTCTGCTTTCAGACGGAGGAACCGGGGCCAGGGGGGGTCCGGGGACCCTCAGGAGGGGCTCTGGACTCCGGTTCCAGACGGAGTTGAGTCGCAGCACGCCCTCCCTCGCGGAACCCCCGGACCGGTCCCGGTTCTGGCTGGAACTGGACTCGGTTTACCCGGAGCAGGTGTCCCAGTCCCACGAGAGTCTTCAGGTCGGCCCCCCCCTGGTGGTTGTTTGGTGGTAATGCCATTTGTTTGAGTCCAGGTTGTCTGAGTTCTCACCTCTGAACCCGGTTCTGAACAGGTCACCCAAAGTGGGGGCCCACAAGGGGGTGTCCAAAGACCGCCTCCCGACCCGAGGACTCCACCTGGCCTACCCGCCCCCCGCCAACAATCGACACCTCAAGAAATCCCCAAACCGGTGGCGACGACGCCCAGCGAGGGCGACTCCGACTCGTCGGTGCCCTCCCCCAGGAGGGAGCACTTCCTGTCCTCAGACCTGGAGGCGTCCGGAGAGGACTCGGACCCCCGCCCGCCCCCGGGCAGGACGGCGGTCTGGATCGTGAAGCGTCAGGGGCAGAAGGTGAGCGACCCCCCCCCCCCGCCCCGTGACCCATGAGAGCAGATCGAAGGTGAACGGATGGTTTTCAGGTGTCCCCCTTTTCCTCCCCCAGGGGGCGCCGCCTCCCCCCAGCGACGCCCCGGGGCGGGGGCACTTCTACGGGTCGGAGGAGTTCCTGGCGCTGCCCCCCCAGCTCCAGAAGACGGAGATGCTGGCGATGAAGCTGGAGAGTCTGGCTCAGTCCGCCCCCCTGGTGGGTCCCCGCAGCCTGATTGGTGGAGGAGTTCTGGGCTCATTTGAATATTTTAACACTTTAACTTCTGTCCATCAGAGGCGCGGCGGTGGTTCTACCCATGATGCATTGCAGGATGTGGACGACTGGGACCTAACGGAGCCCAACCCCGACTGGGACGTCCCTTCGCTGCCCCCCCAGGTAAACCCCAACACGGTTTACAGGTGTTAACAAAACCAACGCTCTCAGCCAATCGCTGCCCTCCGTTCCCTGCAGCTTCCTGTCGGGCGACGCCTCGTCAGACACTTCAGCTCCGCCTCCTCCAGCGACCTTGCTCCGTCATTGGACGGCAGCATCGAGTCGGGCCCCCTGAGCGAGCTGCCGTCCGAGGAAGACGAGGGACGCGGGTCCTCGGAGGGGAGGGCGGCGCCCCCGGTGGACGGGAGTGGGAGCGCAGCGCTGGTGCAGCAGCTGATGGAGGCGGTCCGGAGGCGGGACGAGGACGTCTGGAGGAGGATGGAGGTACGACTGCCCACCCCTTCGCCCCCCCGTCCCTGAAAACTTCCCCAACTGTCTGCAGACACATTCACGTACTCCCCCCCCCGCCGCCGCCGCTTTGATGGATCGGGGAGCCGATATCGGCGCCGTTAATTCATCACCTCGCTTTTAAAGGTCACGTTTGATTGGCAGGTGGATTATTGATGACGCCGCCAAGAGCACTAATCAGTCATATCTGTCATATTGAATATGGGGAAATGTCAATATCTCTGCCCCCCCCCTCTAATTACTCCTCCTCCTCGTCTTCCTCCTCTTCGCTCTCTAACGTCTTCATTTTCTGTAACGTCTCTGTTCGGATCAATGAGGAGCAGCTTGACAAAAGAAATGGGGCCATCAATAATCAGCTGAGTCACTTCCTGTTCGGACCGGCCGGGGGGGGGGCGGCGACTTTAAAGATCATCATGGTGACCCCCTGACCTCCTGACCCCGCCGGACGCTCGTCGGGTCCATCGTTGGTGACTTTCCTCCATCACTTCCTGTTTCGTCTCAGCCCCCCCCCCCCCTCCTGACCGTCTGGCTGCTGCTGCGTTCACCTTGACCCCCCCCCCCTTCGATCGGAGCGCCGCATCATTTGTTTCTACATCGTGTAAAAAACGCCGCACAGGAAGCGCGAACCGGCATGGAAACAAAACACAAGCAGGGGGGAGAAGTGTGTGTGTGTGTGGGGGGGGTGTCGGTGGGGGGGGGTGTGGGGGGGGTGTGTGTGTGTGGGGGGGGTGTCGGTGAGGTAAGCGTCCTCTCGGGGTCATGTGATCAGGCGGCGCGCCGTCGGACGCGGGAGGCGTCCGTGTCTGGCGGCGCCGGCCTATCTCCTACCAGTGGGGGGGGGCGGCGAACAGACTCAGATCAACACTTGTCTGATTGCCCCGGTGGGGGGGCAGGGACGCCCACCGGCAGAAGGGATGAGAAAATAAGAGGGGGGGCGGGGTGTCCTCACAAACAGACTCAGAAGGTGAAGACGCTTTTAAAAGTGTCTCAACTTTATTTCACCAGCAGGGGGCGACAAAACGCTGCAGCTAGCGGCTCGTGGCTAGTTAGCTGATTACGTTAAAATCACGAAGGGGGTGGAGATGTTTTTGTTGCCATGGCAACAGACAGCTGGTAGGCGGAGTCAGCTGTGACTCCTCCCCCCTCCATTTGTAATAAATAAATAAAAATCAAGTGAAAGCAGGAATGAGAACAGGACGACGCTCTCGGTGTGACGCGTGGATCTAATTGAAAGTTCCCGTGTGGGGGGGTGGTGGCGGCGCCGGTGGGGGGGTCGTGGACTCAGGAGGTTCTGACTCTGTTTTAACAAGAAAAACAATTTAGATTAGAGGTCTGCAGAAATACTATTAAAAAGATAAGCTTTTTAAGGTTTTAATTTAAAAAAACTGCAGGTGGGTTTTTTTTTATGGGGGGGGGTAAATTTGAAATTATTCATGAGTAAAATTTCCTGTTTTCACGCTGCGACGAGAAGTTTGTCTGAATCAAACCTGGAATCGGGCTGTTTTATTGGTCGTCTGGGAAACTTTTCCTCCCCATTGATCCGATCGGTGATCGATTGTTCGTCCTGATCGATGGGATCAGTGCTCCAGCTCCCAGCAGGCCGTTCTGCCCCCCCAGGAGCCAAACTGGTTTAGAGACATCAGAGCCGCCATCAGCAGCCCAGTGCATGCTGGTCGATATCCAGACCGACGCCTCTGTCCACGCTCCAGCGTCATCCTCCTCCTCGTCTTCATCACGTCCTCCTCCACTCCTCCAGCTTTCATCGCTTCCTCTTCCTCCTGTCATCTTTTTCTTTCCTACTTTCTTTTCCTTTCCTCTCATCTTCTCATCTCTTCTTTCCCTCTTTTCTCTTCTCCATCTCTTCATTTCTTCCCCTCCTTCCTTTAAAGTTTTGTCCGCTCGTCTTCCATTTTTATTTATTTCACCACTTCTTCCTCTTTTTCTCTTCCGTTCTTCTTTCCTATTCTATTTTTCCTTTCCTTCATAACCCCTCCTCTTCCTCTCCTCTTCCTCTCCTCTTCCTCTCCTCCTCTCGATCGTCGATACTTTTGATTTCCGTCTCTCCTTCATAACGAATCGTATCGATGTGTTTTTTTCTTTAAGTTCATGGCTGTAATTAACATACTGCTGCACACACACACACACACACACACACACACACACACACACACACTGATCATTACACACTCACCCATCCCATGCAGACACACACGTTCAGATGAGACGCGGTGATGTGTGGTTGGAGATCAGATCTTCCTCAGGGTCGACTCTAAAACACACAGAAACGTTCTAAAATAATTTCACACATATTAAACAAAATGTCTTTAAACCTAAAATGTAAATTTTCAGATGTAGTTTTTAATTTTATTGTTTTAACTGTTGGTAATGGACTTTATGGATTATAAGAAATTAATCTGTACAAAGTCAATCTAATGTGGATTAGTGACGTCACACACACACATTCCTTCTGGTTCTGACCCAAACCAGGTTCTTTATTCCCACCTCAGAACAAATCTTTCATGTTTCAGCTTCGGCTTCATGGAAACGTTTGGTTCCATCTTTTTCTCCTGGTTCTCCTCCTGACGCCTCAGAATCGGGATCAGCTGGTTTCACTTCCTAAACGGGTTCGTTTGATCCGGATCAGTGACGTTCTGATGGTTCTGAACGCCTTCAGTTCCCCCCTCAGCCAGCAGATGGCAGTAGTTATCCACCACACAACGAACCGGCCTCTCGACTTCTTCCTCTTCCTCTTCCTCTTCCTCTTCCTCTTCCTTTTCTTTTTCCTTTTCTTTCTTCTTTTTCCTTTTTCTTCTCCTCACATTTCTCCGTCACGTCTGGGTTTTTATTCTTACTTTTCATTTCTTTTTATTTGGGTTCATTTCTCTTCTATGTATTGATAACTGATGTCCTGCCGTCTGTCCAGCCGTCTCTCGTTCCTTCTCTTCTCTCTGTTCCTTTCATCTCTCCTCCAGCCCGTCTCATGTTTGTGGGGGGGTGTTAATGTGTTTACCTGCTCCGTCCTGCGGGTCTCGTTTTTGTTCTCTTGATGTCCTTGAATGATTTCATCTGGACTCTGAAGCCCCGTCCAGACACTCTTCCTCTTCCTCTTCCTCTTCCTCTTCCTCTTCCTCTTCCTCTTCCTCTTCCTCTTCCTCTTCCTCTTCCTCTTCCTCTTCCTCTTCCTTCCCATGGATTCCTCTTTTCTCCTCTTCCTCGCGTAGCCTTGCGGTGCGTTTTGATTGGTTGGACCTCTAGCAGGTGTTGGATGGTGTTTGGTGGTCATGTGACTAACCCGGCCTTGCCCCCCCCCCAGGTCCTGGTGCAGCAGCTGGACGGGTTCATCTGGTGGCTGCAGGGGGCGCTGGACAGCACGGAGAACTGGACCCCCCCCAGACAGGAGCTGGACAGCCTGAGGGCGTACCTGGACACACACCTGGTGGGAGAACACACACACACACACACACACACACACACACACACACACACACACACACACACACACACACACACACACACACACACACACACACACACACACACACACAGACACACACACACACACACACACACACACACACACACACAGTCCACTCTGCATCTGTTTGTTTGTTTACGTTTTGTTTACGTTTTGTTTACGGTTTGTTTACGGTTTGTTTACTCATGTGACTTTGTTGTGGTTGCCAGGCGCTGCTAGCGTTAGCCACGGTTAGCTTCAGTTAGAATTCTCTTTAATTGGCGTCTCGTTAAATAAAGCAAGCGAGGATGAAAAGGCATCGCTAATGGGACTTTGAACCGCTGCTAGCGTGTGTGTGTGTGTGTGTGTGTGTGTGTGTGTGTGTCTGTGTGTGTGTGTGTGTGTGTGTGTGTGTGTGTGTGTGTGTGTGTGTGTGTGTGTGTGTGTGTGTGTGTGTGTGTTGATTTGTTGATTCTCTCTCTTCACTAAATCATGTTTTCTTTTAGTTTGTCTTTCTGTGGTCGATTCATCGTCAGCCCCCTCCATTAGAAAGGTCACTGAAGGTCGCTGATGAAGGTTTCTACCCCCCCCCTTCTAATCCCAACCCCCCCTCCTCTGGTGTGAGACGGGATTATCCAATTAGAGCTCGGAATCACAGGTCTGGTTATTCCCAAAGCTGTCAATCAGATGTAATCTGTAGCTCCGGAGCCCCTCCCCTTGCCCCGCCCCTCACTCTTCACCCTGCCCCCCCCCACACACTCACTTGTGATTCAGGCACCCCCCCTCGCCGTGCTGAAGTGTGGCTACAGACAAACCAACCAGCAATGAATGTCATCAGAGGTCAGGGACCACGCCCCCTTAGGCCACGCCCCTGAGATTTGTTGTTTGTTTGTTTGTTTGTTTGTTTACTTTTGTTTATCAAAACAGATACAATTCATCCCGACGTTAAAAACAGAGAGAAGCTTGTTTAAAAGAAGACGAGGCTCCATTCTTCCTCCTGTCACACACACACACACACACACACACACACACACACACACACAAACACACACACACACACACACACACACACACACACACACACACACACACACACACACACACACACACACACACACACACACACACACACACACACACACACACACACACACACACACAGCTCCAGGGCAGCAGCGGGTGGAGTGCAGTTCTTCTCCCCATTGAATATTTGGTCCAGCTGGTGTTTATATACGTGTGTGTGTGTGTGTGTGTGTGTGTGTGTGTGTGTGTGTGTGTGTGTGTGTGTGTGTGTGTGTGTGTGTGTGTGTGTGTGTGTGTGTGTGTGTGTGTGTGTCTATATGTGTTTTGGGGTGCGTGGTACGAATAAGCACAGGTCTTTCCGGAACCCCGGGGAGATCAGTGAGGCGAGAAGACACACACACACACACACACACACACACACACACACACACACACACACACACACACACACACACACACACACACACACACACACACACACAGGCTGCTCTTTGTAAGGAACTGAGAGATGGCGGCCAATGAAAGGCCTATTGATTGGGTTTGATGGGCGATCCAGGCCTTTGAATCCCATTAGCAGCAGCAACACACTGCTGGGGGGGGCGGGGGGTGTTAGTGGGGGGAGGGTGGTGGTGGTGGGGGGGGACTCCCTCCATTCTAAAGTGGATAAATTGTTTCCAAATGCAGATTGTGTGTGAAAACGACCACAGGAGACGATCACAACCAGCAGTGGTGTAAAAACACGGCTGGGGTTAAAAGTAATCAGTAATCAATAATTATTAATCAGTCATCAATAATCAGTAATCAATAATTAATAATCACTCAACAATAATCAGTAATCAATAAATAATAATCAGTCATCAATAATCAGTGATCAATAAATAATAATCAGTAATCATCAATCGGTGATCAATAATCAGTAATTATTGAGGTGTTTTTGGGAGGTCTTTCCAGAGATCTCTCTCCGTCCACTGGGGGGCGTTCCATTCCCGGGGCATTCCATGTGTTCTTCAATCTGGGGTCACGACCCTGTGACCTCCGGTCGGTTTACAACAACGTCACACCTCAGGTGTGACTTTAAAGGATGTCCCGATCAATCCTTTAAGGTGTCGATCGATGATCACATGATTAATGTGTGGCCCCGCCCCCTAACACCCAGACGCGTTCTGATTGGTCCAGACGGTTCTGACTCTGATCTGGTTTCAGGCCTTCAAGCTGGACGTGGACGACCACAGCGCCCTGAAGGAGAGCATCATGGGAGACGGCAGAGCGCTGCTGTCGGTCATCCCCACCCACCAGTCAGGTGGGCTCACACACACACACACACACACACACACACACACACACACACACACACACACACACACACACACACACACACACACACACACACACACACACACATAATGAAGCCGTTTCATTCATTATTAATGTTTGGATTAACGGCGACCTTCAGGGAGGAAACAGAACGACTGGAGGAGAGAGAAAGGAGGGGGGGTTAGGGGCTGAAGGGGCGGAGTTAGGCCTGGGGGCGGGGTTAGGGCTGGAGGGGCGGGGTTCTGATCTTCTTGGGACTCTAGAAACAGAACAATGGTTCCTCATTTTGGACCGATTGAGCGACGGTCATGTGACAATTCGATCGACCCCTCCCCCCATCTTGTCGTTCATCCCTTGACTCCGCCCCCCAGGTCTGAAGGACATCCTCCACATGGTGTCCAGCCAATGGGATCAGCTCCAGCGACAGATCCGGCGCCAGCATGGCTGGATGCTGCGCTCGCTGCGCTGCATCCAGGCCCGCCTCCTCTACACCAGCCAATCACACGAGCGCTTCACGCCGGCATGGGACACGCCCCCAGAGGTGGGAGGGGCGTCCAGCCCGACGGACAGCCTGAAGGTAAAGAACGAGTGGATACACACACACACACACACACACACACACACACACACACACACACACACACACACACACACACACACACACACACACACACACACACACACACACACACACACACACACACACACACACACACACACACACACTCCAGATGTTTATGTTTTATGATCCTCTAAAGATCCTGGAGCTGCTCAGACCAAAGCAAACGAACACAGATCATAAATCAGAGACCAGAGAAACAAATAAAGAAGGAAGGATTCACTCCGTACATCTGTCAGCTTCATCCTCCTCCTCTTCCTCCTCCTCTTCCTCCTCCTCTTCCTCCTCCTCTTCCTCCTCCTCCTCCTCCTCCTCTTCCTCCTGACTGGTTGCTTTCAGGTTGTTTAGTTGTAATTAGTGCTGCAGCAGTTTGATCACTATGATCAGTCAACAGTGACAGCCATTAGCCAGCTACCTGTGTGTGTGTGTGTGTGTGTGTGTGTGTGTGTGTGTGTGTGTGTGTGTGTGTGTGTGTGTCCATTAGCTACGTGGCTGCACCACATTAACAGTCCACTCGTTATTTCTGCTCCTAAAACCCCCAACAACAAACTTCTGTTCCCCGTTTCCACGCTTCTGTTCTGATGGAGGGACTGGACCTCAGAACCTTCTGGTTCCATCGAACCGAGTCCTGAAAAGACTCCGGTGTTTGCTGTGGTGGTGGGGGGGGGTGATAATCCTCAAAGTCAGGATTTAAACCGTCCAAAGCCGACGCATTTGAACCAGAAGGTCGGAGAAATGTTTCCAGCTACAGGCTGACATCGGTACTGTGGGCGGGGTCGTGTGAATGTGGGTGGGGTCGTGTGAATGTGGGCGGGGTCGTGTGAATGTGGGCGGGTCGACAGACGGATGGATTAATGAAGGTATACAGTCAGGACTGGATCGGACTGATTTTGTCCAGAGTGAATTATCTGAGATTCCAAGTCGGGATTAAAATCTGATCATGAGACGTTTCCATGTGAGCCCGTTCCTGCGTTTCCATGGTTACATATCATATACAGGAATCATGTAGGAATCATGTAGGAATCATGTAGGAATCATGTAGGAATCATGTAGGAATTATGTAGGAATCATGTAGGAATCATGTAGGAATCATGTAGGAATCATGTAGAAATCATGTAGAAATCATGCAGGAATCATGCAGAGGCCATGCAGTGTGTGTGTCCGTGTGTCCGTGTGGCTGTGAGTTGGTCACATGATCTGATGTTGACAACATGAACCAATGAGAGCGTCTGAAGGAGCCGCTGTGTTTTCATTATCAGCTCCTGTTCCTTCATGACAATCAGATGCACGACCTAATTACTGCCAGCAGGGAGTGTGTGTGTGTGTGTGTGTGTGTGGGGGGGGGGGCTGCAAGGTCGGACAAGGGCGTCATGTTTATGTGTGTGTGTGTTTATGAACCTCACTAAAAAGATGAGACGGTCGTAACCAAGGGGTCAAAGGTCAGGTAAACACACTTGTTTGTGTGTGTGTTTGGGGTTTAATTGCAGGTTTACGAGCAGCACCGTTAGCATTGGCATGTGTGTGTGTGTGTGTGTGTGTGTGTGTGTGTGTGTGTGTTTTAAACGGAGCTAACCTTGACTAAAGGGCAGATTAAAGGGCAAAGTGGAATAAATTCATCAAATTATGAACCTCGTTCAAAATTTATCACCTCGTTCATTAAAAACCGAAGCGTATCAATAATTCATCCTCTTAATCTCCAGCTTTACCTCAATTAAGAGCAGAAGTGAACGACACGTCCCGCCCCCGGCGCCGCCGCAGTGCCGGGGGCGGAGTCTGCCACGCCCGATGATGACATCATCCTGATTACACGCGTGTGGATCCATCAGGATGATCGACGTCAAAGGATCCGACATTCGTTACGCGTTTAAGGTTTATTTTATTTTGTTTCACGTTGTTTTTTTAAATTTTATTTGAACATAAAAAATAAACAAATGATCAATAAAATCAATAAATTTCAGACGTGGAATCGACTTTGCGTCGCGTTCAGGTTCTTTATTTCATTAACATACCGTCAGGTGACAGCCTCTCATTATTCCATCGACTCCCCACCCCCCCATCCTCTAGAGCCACCCCCATCACCTGCCCCCCCCCGTCTATCCATCTGGAGACGAGTGATTCATGTAAATGTCAGGAAATATCAGAGCCGGGGCGGCGGGATTAGGAGGCGAAGAGGAGATACAGTGATAGCAGCAAATATAACGCTGTGACGAGACGGGCAGCGGCGGGGATTAGAACACACACACACACACACACACACACACACACACACACACACACACACACACACACACACACACACACACACACACACACACACACACACACACACGATTGTCTTACGCCACATCTTCGCCGCATCGCATGTATGAAGATATGAACATTTTCAAGTGACATCTGTAGTGCTGAAGGTGTGTGTGTGTGTGTGTGTGTGTGGTGTGTGTGTGTGTGTGTGTTGTGTGTGTGTGTGTGTGTGACAGAGGTAGAAAGGTGTTTAATACGAGTGTGAAAGCAGTGTAATATTTAACAGCTTAGTGGGATTTGTCTGTCACATTACAGAGGATTGGAGTGTGTGAACACACACACACACACACACACACACACACACACACACACACACACACACACACACACACACACACACACACACACACACACTGAATGGATTGTTCATCTGAATCTTCCTCTGCAGCTCCAGTCGTTCTCTGTTACTTTTAAATAACCTGAACACCACAGAAGAAGAACTGATCCAAACAGGAAGTGTGTCACCAATTAAAAAATAAAACACACATATTTAATTAATTTAATTAATTTGTAAATGACCACAGGGATGTGTGTGTTGGTTCTTGTTGTTATTTTTGGATAATCTTGGGATTCAAGGAGCAGATGATCAATCCAGGACCTCCTGCTGACCTGAGACCAGCTGGGCTTCAATAAGTCAGGTTTTATAAGTCGGGTTCTATGAATCAGGTTTAATAAATCAGGTTTAATAAGTCAGGTTTAATAAGTCAGGTTTAATAAGTCAGGTTTAATAAGTCAGGTTTAATAAATCAGGTTTAATACGTCAGGTTTAATAAATCAGGTTTAATAAGTCAGGTTTAATAAGTCAGGTTTAATAACTTAGGTTTAATCTACCTGCAAGATTTGCTGGTGTGTGTGTCGGATGTGTCGGATGTGCCCCCCCCCATCCACTTCACGCTCAACAATATGAAGCCGCACTGCATAATTTATAGAGATGATTTGAGTGTCAGTCTGGAAGCATCCCAGTTTGTCCTGGGGGGTACAGGAGGGGGGGTGAGGGGGCAGGTGGGGGGGGCAGGTGGGGGAGGTTGGGCGTGTCGTCCAGGCTGAGGTGGAGACGAGGTGAGGGGTCCAGATTAGACCTGAGGAACCAATCCTGTTAGAACACACACACACACACACACACACACACACACACACACACACACACACACACACACACACACACACACACACACAGACACACACACACACACACACACACACACACACACACACACACACACACACACACACTTTCACAAAGTTTGGTAACACAAAAAATACACAGGTTTACTGTGTTTCTAGACATCTTGTACTACAAGATGTGTGTGTGTGTGTGTGTGTGTGTGTGTGTGTGTGTGTGTGTGTGTGTGTGTGTGTGTGTGTGTGTGTGTGTGTGTGTGTGTGTGTGTGTGTGTGTGTGAGAGAGAGAGAGAGAGAGAGGGAGAACATTTTTAGCTAAGAGGTGACCTCCCAGGTGACACTTCATACTGTCTGAAGTGAGTTAAATACCGTTTAGTGTGTGTGTGTGTGTGTGTGTGTGTGTGTGTGTGTTTGGAAAGCACTTGTACATTTGGGGCTGTTGGCACTTGTATAGTGACTGTGTGTGTGTGTGTGTGTGTGTGTGTGTGTGTGTGTGTGTGTCTTATCAGTGTGTCTGGTGGAGACAGCTTGTTGGCCTCAGGCCTCTATTTCACCCCACAGACCACAGAAGGAGCGATGGTGGGGGGGGGGGGCAGAGAGGAGGGGTGGGGGTGAAGGTAAAGGAGAGGCAGACAATGGGGGGGGGATGGAGAACGGGGGGGGGGGGGGGGGCTGACACTCATCTGCTGGACCAGCAGGAGGATGTTATTTAAACCCATCGCTGTCGTTTGATTGGCTGACGCTGGATCATGTGAGGGAGGAAGTAAAAAGACAACTAACTCTAATTAACTCTGACTAACTCTAATTCAGACTAAACACGACGAACTCTGACTAACTCTAACTGTAACTAACTCTGACTAAGTCTAACTCAGACTAACTCAGACTAACTCTAACTAACTTTTACCTCTAACTCTAACTCTAACTCTGACTAACTCTAACTCTAACTTTGAATAACTTTAACTCTAACTTCCCATCGTAGGTTTAAACGTTAATGTTCGTTTCTAACGAATCATTTTCTTCCCGAATGTTAAATTTTTGCCCCCCCCCCCAAGACAAAAACATCAGATAGAAAATCAAAATTGCAATTTTATCGCTGATGCGACATGAAAGAGGAAACCAGCTGAACCCCCCCCCCAGTCGTGGAATGTCGGAGCAGCAGCGAACGCACCGCCAAGCGAAACTTTTCCTGGTCGTTGGTCTTTGTTTGGATTTCTAGGTGAGGAAGAGGAGGAGGAGGAGGAAGAGGAGGGTGTGGTGACAGATATTCTAACAAGACGAGGACGGTGGGGGGGGGGGCATGCAGATTGGCTCCTCTCCCCCTCTGAGTGATTTAAATATTGACCCGGGGTTATTACCAGCTCTTTAAATCAAATTACGGCGTTGGACTCCTGCCTGATAGCCGATGAGCCAATCAGACGGCGGCGCCGCTCCTGCAGCTCCTCCACGCAGCACTTTACATAAATTAAGATTAAAGTTGGAAGTTTAGGGAGTTGGTTTAGCCGCGCCGCGACTCCATCAAGATCGTTTGCGCTGGAAAAAAACGGCGTGTTGGTGTTAATCCGCGGTTTAAGATTCGCAAAGCTGCGTTTTCCAGGTCATTTCGAAAGTGATAAACGCGTCGCCGGGGGCGATGTGTGAGCGTACCGGAGCAGGAAGTGGGACTCCAGCGAAGTTTGGAACTTCAGGAGGTGTTTGATATGGAGACGGAACGCCGCTATCGGAGCCCAAAGAGGCGTTTCCGCGGCGACGGTGTCCCGTTTGGTGAAACTTCCCCGAGCTGTTGCCTGGTTGGAGGCGGAGCGTCGGACCTCCGATCTGGTTTTCCTTCACGCCGGTTCCGCGGGTTTAAACTGGATTGGACATCAACGCCTTCTGACCGTCTTTCCGTTGACTTCCGGTTTGTTCCTCCCATCTTCCCGCTCGTCTCCCAGCGTTCCTAAAGAACCCGTTCCGACGTGTTTGGTATGAACGCCCCCCCAGACGGACCCGGTTCCTCCATTAAGCCACTAAAACGTTCAGATTTCCTCCCGTCGATCCGCCGGCGAGGCCGACGGAGCGGAACCGATGTCGTAATTGTTGCTTTAACCAAACCTAGCGTTCTTCAATCGGACGCCGTTCATTATCGCCGTTAACGGTGGTGGTGGGGGGGGAGGGAAACACGCCAGAATCAGCGACAGCGAAGCACACACGCGGTCACTGAGTAATTCTATTTAATCCAAAAAGTTGTGGCGACACAAAGTGAGCGCCGGCGCTCCTGTTTTCCTCCTCTCACCTGCAAACATCCACAAGCGCTAAATGAAATATGCAAATAATCGCCGCCGATCCCAATAAGAAATAATTAACGCTGTCTGCTCTCCGTGGCGGCCGCATGCCAAAGCACTCCAAAATGTAATTTATAACCGGAGTTTAGAAAAAAAAAGAGAAAAAAAAACGGCGCAGACCTCTTTCTGTGTCTTTGCCCACGGCGATCTAATGCATTCTGGGAGAGGAAATAAATTGATAGTGGTGTCGGCACGCGTTTTCTCTTTTAATTTTCCATTCCTGATATTTTTCAAACATTTAATTACGGGGGACGGTGAAAAGTGAATATGTAAAATGTGTTTTTCCTTTTATTTTAAATTTTTTTTTTTTACAAGGCCACACAGGGTTTGTGTCATGTTGCCACGGCGATTATCGGAGTGGGAAGTCTGATGGGAAGTTGTGGTGGAACTGAGGAAGAGGAAGAGGAAGGGAAAGTTGGAAAGGAGGGGTCAGAATCAGGAGTTTGTGCGGTTAATCCGCCGTCGTCTCCATCACCTCACCGAGCAAGTCTAAAAAGTCCTCAAATATCCAGGGAGGTGTGAACGCACCACGAGTGAAGACAAGCAAAAATGAGCCTCCGATTTCATCTCAAATTAAAAAAAGGAATAAAAAAAATTATTCTTGTTTACAACTAAAACAAACAAACAAACAAACAAACAAAACTTAACAGGTTTATTTTGTGCTGGAAAGAAATTTAATGTCATTTTTAACTCCTAATTTTTATGATATCATTTTTATCATTTTTTACAGTGTCATTATAACTATATTTATACTTTATTTACTCATTTAAGGACGTTCAGTTCAACAAAATAGGAATTAAGAATAGATATAAACTTTATTTCAAAATAAAAGCATGGGAATGGGGTTTGCTTTTACACTGAAGGAGGAAGATGTGTGTGTTTCTGACACACACATCACACACACACACACACACACACACACACACACACACACACACACACACACACACACACACACACACACACACACACACACACACACACACACAACGAAGAGAAGAATTTGAAAACGAAAGCTGGATGGGGAGAGGAAAGAGGTGTGGAAGGAAGGATGTGGGTGATGAACGAGGGATTGATGGAAAAACAAAAGAAAAACGATGGTTAGGTAAAGAGGGAGGGATGGAGGGATGATGGAGGGATGATGGAGGGATGATGGAGGGATGATGGAGGGATGAGGATGAACGACGTTAACGTTCACAGCTCGGAGGAAAATGTGGGGAAACGTGAGGGAATGAGAACGAGAGGAAGAGGAAGGGATGAGGTGTGGATTGAGAAACGGGTGGAAGAGGTTCCAGGATGGATTAGAGAGAGATGAGGATGAAAACAAGAGGCTCCCGCTGAGAAGAGGAGGAGAGAATAAAGAGGAGGAGAGGAGGAGGAGGAGGGGAGGAGGAGGAGGAGGAGGAGGAAGAGGAGAGGAAGAGGAGGAGGATGGAGGGAAGCAAAATAGGAGATAAAAGACGTGGTGATGAGAGGAAGGAGAAGAGATTTAATGGAATAATGATGAAAGCAGGAGGGATGGAGGGATGAGGGAGGGGGGGCCACGGAGGTGTGGAGCCTGTTTTTGTCTCTCTACCTGGGGGGGCAGTAAATCACAGGCCGATAAGGTAATTCTGTGAGTCGTACATCATCGGGCTGCAGACAGGTTTACGGCCAGCAGATTGGCTATAAGGGCTCTGATTACAATGAGGGGGGGGCAGGAGGGTAGGTAGGGGGGGCAAGAGAGAGAGAGAGGGGCTGATAGATGTGTGATGAGAGGCTGGAGATTGTTTGGGATGTTTTGATTTTATCTAACTGCGTTAGCCTCCGTTAGCCTCCAGGCTAGCTGCTGAACAGAGGGAAGCGTTTAGGGGCGGAGTCTAAAGAGGCGGAGTCTAAAGAGGCGGAGTTTAGAGAGGCGGAGTCAAAAGAGGCAGAGTCTAAAGAGGCGGAGTCTAAATGGGCAGTCTAAAGAGGCGGAGTCTATCACAACTATAGTGGCGTGCCCACATCAGGTGGACTCATCCTGACTCCTCCTCCTACGTTGCACCCCGCCCTCGCTCTCAGCGGGACCGGTCGCCACGGCGACGGCTGGAGCCCGCCTGAATATTTCAGATCAACAGCGGATTAAAAATTACAAACGCCTCCGGTGGGGGATTACGATTTCATGAGTCCGAGGTGGGGTGTCGGGGGGGGCAGGAGGAGGACACAAGATGGCGGCCGCACGCTGCCCCCCCCCTAACTCCGCCGCCGGGCGCCGCTCCCGAACGCGGACAGGAAGCAGAAGCGGTTTGTTTAGTATTTATTCCCACTTCATCATCTCCTCTCCGTTAATCCTGCGGCTCCTGAACGCACCGCTGACCGCGCCGTATCGCCAACCCCCCCGACCCGCCCCCACCCCCGCCCGGATCGCAGCGACGGAGAGACGGAGAGGAGGATTCTATCCCCCCATCGGAAGCCTTGTTAAATATTCATTGACAATTATTTCGCTTTGACCGAGGAGCTCCACGCCGACAGGAAGTGTGTGTGCTAGCGTTAGCGTTAGCGTTAGCGGCGCCGGGTGGAGGCGGAGAGATCGTCAATCCAGGGTTCTACAAATATGGAATTTGAAGCAAAAAGAATAAATGAAGTGAACGGTTCGTGAAGTGGAACCAGATTCCAGGTGAATTCTGGGAAATGTAGGAACCTGATCAATATGGCGTCTTCATGGGACCTCGTGCGCCCAGGTGTGTTCATATGGAGGAACCCACGATCGGCAAACCTGTCAGGTGCATGCTGGGACGGAAGACAGGAAGTAGTCACAGTTTAAACATGATGTCAGAGTGGGGGGGGGGGGTCTGCTCTCCTCTTCCTCACCGATGTCGACCCAGGTTTTCATCTTCATGGGTCTTCCTGTCAGGTCTGCATCCGTCTGCATCCGTCTGCGTCTGTCTGCGTCCGTCTGCATCCGTCTGCGTTCGTCTGCGTCCGTCTGCGTCCGTCTGCGTCCGTCTGCGTCCGTCTGCGTCCGTCTGCTTCCGTCAGCGGCGCGTTCTGATTGGACTTCATTCGGCTGCGGGGATATTTCCCTTGAGCCTCTCTGTCTGGTGTTTCTTCAGATCGTCAGTGTCGTATTCACAAGAATCGCTGTCGGATTCTCCGACGATGGAATCCAACCGTCCATCTGTCCGTCGCTTCGTCCTCTTTTTAAAATTTTTTTTTAATCGTGACGTCTTCATCTTCGCCGCGTCACCGGAATGCGTTCGGAATCGTCCGATGAAATTCACGCCACCCTTGAGGACGGATCCCCCCCCCTCCCTCGGGCGTTGTTACGTCGGATCCTGCCGGTCGGATGCGTTTCCATCCCGACTAACAAGGCCGTAAAAATAAAACCATCGGAATCCGTTCGTAGCTTAGCGAGGAGCTAATTCAGGCCTGTGTAGTTTATTTATTTTTTTGACTCCCCACTGGGAGCGTGGCATTGTCGCCGTGGCAACCATAACAATGCAGTTGCAGACGGCCCTGGGGGGCGATGGCGGCGGCAGATGCCGACGGTCATAAAGCGTACTTGGATCGCATTCCTTTTGTTTCGGCATTTTATTCCTGATTTTATTCCTGATTTTATTCCTGATTTTATTCCTGATTTTATTCCTGATTTTATTCCTGATTTTATTCCTGATTTTATTCCTGATTGTATTCTAGATTTTATTCCGGATTTTAATTCCGGATTTTATTCCGGATTTTTCTCCAGCATTCCCGTCGTCTTGTTGTTCCCGTTTCTTCGTCCTCAATGTTTAATTCCAGAAAAGCCTCGACTGGAATAATCTTCACGTTGCCCCGCCCCCTCTGCTCCTCCATCTTCACGTGGCCCCGCCCCCTCCGAATCAGTCGCCACCGTGTTGATTTATGATCTTTGATATTGAAAATAACCAGAATGGTGTCCTTGAGCCGAGCGAGAAAATCCCCCCCGGCAGGAGGAGGGGATGGAGGAGGAGGAGGCGGAGGATGGGGGGTGGGGGGGTAGGACCAGTCGGAAAAGTTGGATGCTGACAGGAAGCTGCTCTCCGCTCCAGACAGTCTCCATCCAATTACGTCTAATAGAGGATAATTATGCGGAATGGACTTTAATTACCCGTAATAGACCCCAAAATCTGCCCCCCCCCGTCTACCCCCATCCCCCAGAATCAACGGCACGTCTCATCTGCGTATTTTGGAGCCCACGCTGCGATCGGGCCTTTAAATGGAGCCCAGATAATCTGATCCTGAAGCAGCCGCTACATTTTTAATGATCCGGTTTTTAAATTCACTTTAACAACAGGAAGTGTTTGAAAAAACTTTATTTATAACTCATTCAGAGCGTCTGAACACCTGATCAGGAGGCATTCACATGCCATGCCTCTGGAGCGGCGTGACATCATCGATGGGCGGGGTTTAGCACACGTCACGTCTAGTGTCAAAAGATTGATGAAGTTATTGGATTATTGTAACAGGTGGTTCAGATTGAGAAGAGATTATCACGGATTAGAATGCAGTTAGTAGAGATTATCAGTGAATGCTGCAACAGGAGGAGCAGCATTTGTCCTCGTCCTCCAGCACACACACACACACACACACACACACACACACACACACACACACACACACACACACACACACACACACACACACACACACACACACACACACACACACACACCAACATCCGCACATCTGGACAAATAACACACTCCATCATCACCATCATCTGCCTCTGTCTCCTGCTGAGTGTGTGTGTGTGTGTGTGTGTGTGTGTGTGTGTGTGTGTGTGTGTGTGTGTGTGTGTGTGTGTGTGTGTGTGTGTGTGTGTGTGTGTGTTCCCTAGCATAGAAAGAAAATTCCTGTGAAGTTGTTTGTTAAATCATATTTGATTTCATGCATAATTAGCTCGGCCATCAGCCGCTGTCGGGGGTGCACGCCGGGTGTTTACAAACACACACACACACACACACACACACACACACACACACACACACACACACACACTGGGGTTGTGAAGTATATAAACTGTGTAGAAGAAATCACCTTGCTAGTAACTAAAGGTGTGTGTGTGTGTGTGTGTGTGTGTGTGTGTGTGTGTGTGTGTGTGTGTGTGTGTGTGTGTGTGTGTGTGTGTGTGTGTGTTGAGCCAGCAGGCAGCATCTAATTTTTTCCGATAAAGCAAGGGGAGTCTTCTTTGCTTTCACTCGCAGTCGGATTAAAAACTTAATTACGTTTTAAAATGATATTTTAATTAAACATGTTGAAGCAGGAACAGATCGCCTCCAAAATAATTCATCAAACATTCAAACTGAGGCGCGTCTTCCTGCTTCGGCCGGCAGAAAATGAAGTCAGTGGGTTTTTAACGCGGATGAACATCGGTTTAATTCCTCCTCTGGTCTCTACACAACGTCACATGATCACATGATCACATGATTCCTGCGCCGCGCAGAGCATCACCGATTAGCAGTTTGCTAATTGATGATAAAGGAATTAATTGGGATCATCAAGATGTAGTTCCTGAAATCAGGATGTTTACTAGCGCCTTAATGTTGTCCATCAAACTAGAATACAGAATGTTTACATCCAATAATGAGACAGGAAATAGAACCCAAAATTAATCAGCTAATCAATATTAATCCAATACAGTAGAACGAGATACGAGTTATTCGAGATACAAGTCGTGCATCAGGACACAACTGCTAGTTGGCGGATGGATACATCAGTGAGACCGGATCTCGTTCTTTACCACATGTTGGCGGATGGATACGACATCAGCGAGACCGGATCTCATTCTTTACCACGTGTTGGTGGATGGATATATCAGCGAGACTGGATCTCGTTCTTTACCACATGTTGGCGGATGGATTCATCAGCGAGACTGCATCTCGTTCTTTACCTCATGTTGGCGGATGGATACATCAGCGAGACTGCATCTCGTTCTTTACCACGTGTTGGCGGATGGATACATCAGTGAGACCGGATCTCGTTCTTTACCACGTGTTGGTGGATGGATACATCAGTGAGACCAGATCTCGTTCTTTACCTCATGTTGGCGGATGGATTCATCAGCGAGACTGCATCTCGTTCTTTACCTCATGTTGGCGGATGGATACATCAGCGAGACTGCATCTCGTTCTTTACCACGTGTTGGCGGATGGATACATCAGTGAGACCGGATCTCGTTCTTTACCACGTGTTGGCGGATGGATACATCAGCGAGACCGGATCTCGTTCTTTACCTCATGTTGGCGGATGGATTCATCAGCGAGACTGCATCTCGTTCTTTACCTCATGTTGGCGGATGAATACATCAGCGAGACTGCATCTCGTTCTTTACCTAATCTTGGCGGATGGATACATCAGTGAGACTGGAGGGATGGAGGTGTGGATGGGGGCGTTGGATGGGGGGTGATATAGGCAATCAATATTTCAGCGTTCTAATTAAAGCGTCTCTGTGGAATAAATCCATGTAATTATCAGTAAATGAAATAGAAGGTGACTCCGGCTGATGGATGGAGGGATGAAGGAGGGATGAAGGAGGGATGATGGAGGGATGATGGAGGGATGAAGGAGGGATGAAGGAGGGATGAAGGAGGGATGAAGGAGGGATGAAGGAGGAGAGAACAACAGGACGGATGTGTGTGTGTCGTGTCAGACTGAGGTCTTCATGAACCGGTCCAGTTCTGTATCAATGTGACGCTGACGTTTACAGACGTCTCCTCACCTGAACTGGAAATCAAATGTTTGAGTCTTTATTATTTCCTGGCTTTAAATTCATTTGTCTTTCAAACTCAGTTCTTTATTAAATTCTCCAAATTATTTTCATCAAATTCTTCACATTTTAAAACTTTCAGGTTTTGGATGAGTGTCTTCACTTCCTTGACATTTAGCACCTTTTATAGAACTTTTTTTTTTCACCCAAACTAAAAACAGTTAAATGTTCTTTACTGCAGAAAGAATTGAGGGAACGTTCTGACAGTGGAGAGAAAGATAAGTCTATAAAAAACATATAATAATGTATTATAACATATCTAATGATATACAATAATATATCATATATAATATGTCATAATAATATGTATAATAATAAGATATGTAAAAACGTATATAATAACATGTATAAATATTTTATGTATATATTACACTGATAATATATATATATATAATAAATTTAATATATTTTTATTATTTTCTTTTATTATTTTATTCTTAGATAATGTATGTAGTGATACATATAATTCAATAATAAATAAATGTGAGATGAAAAATCTGTTGCAGAACTACTGTAGACACTTTGTCAACAACATTCCAATGGAGTGGTGTGTATTTTACTTTAAACACACACACACACACACACACACACACACACACTGCATTTATCTTATTGATTGTCATCATTTATTTATGCCTCATTCATTCGCGCATCTCTCCTCTTAAAAGTAGTTTGTGTGTGTGTGTGTGTGTGTGTGTGTGTATGTGTCAGGTGTGTGTGTGTGTCAGGCGTGTGTCAGGTGTGTGTGTGTGTGTGTGTCAGGTGTGTGTGTGTGTGTGTGTGTGTCAGTTGTGTGTGTGTGTGTCAGGTGTGTGTGTGTGTCAGGCGTGTGTCAGGTGTGTGTGTGTCAGGTGTGTGTGATGTCTTCAGGTAAATAGAAACACGATAGAACACAATAGAGTGAGCTCAACCTTGAGT